>NC_092878.1:22846402-23146402 GCF_028372415.1 Notamacropus eugenii
TGAAAAATGAATCAGGGAAGTTAACCTACATTGTCAGGTTTGATTTATCTAGAGGTAAACAACATTCCAGGAGGATTTAGTGGGCCAGTGTTTAGTAAAAGGGTCTGTCCAGGTCGTGGCACTACATAGATTGAATGTCCAAACATTGAAAAGCTCTTTCATCATTGGGCTGAATACAAAAATGACAGCCATCGTTTGGTGACCTTAAAATGTCCCAGCTATTTGTAACAGGCTTTCAGTAGTGAATCTAACCTCCCATCCTGCTGGGGTTAAATAAACGACAAGTTATTTTTCTGATTCTTAGATTAATATCGAGCTGCCCTGGTATAAATATGTTCTTCCGAATTGAACATTAAATTACAATTATTTCGAGGGACATACGGCAGCCGAAAGCAGGAGGTGAATTTCTCTATTTCTGTCTGTCTCTTTGTCTCTCCTTATCTCTTCAATTCTATTTCTCTGACTGAGTACATTCATGTCTCTTTGTCTTAGCCTACTATTCTATCTATCCAGTCTATAGTACTGTCTAGAGATTTACTCAGACCAGAATAATACCTGCCTTAAAGTGATGGAATTTTCTTAGCCCAGATTCAAAACTGGAAATTAATATCCAAAGTCTACCTGTCAAAACAAGACCATCTTTCTTTGGAACAATGTGTTACCTTAAAAAAATTAAAATATAAAACAGGTGTCATTGCACAGGACTCTGCTTTCCTCAATTTCCTTCAACTCCTCTCACCTTTTCTCCTTCAATTAGGAAGAAAATTAATTCATTAATATTGCCAAAGTAAAGAACTTTGATTCTCCCTGTAAATGCCTGAGGAATGTTCCCCATCGGTTCACTCACACATAGCATTGCTTTAGCAAAGCTTTGTGGATTCCTACTTACTCTCTTAGCGATTACGCACCATGGCCCCCTTACTGAGAAGTCCCTAAAAACCCTTTTGAGGAGTCACATGGGATTTAGGTACAGATTTCTTGTTTTTCAAATTTCCTTTTTCTTCAGTTTATAACAAACTCAAGGGTTTTGACCTTTCGGGAATAATGATGTCTAATCTTTGACCAAGCCTTAATTGGGGACATATTGTGCCTTATTCTTTTTTTCTGGGTCCTGAGAGGGTCAAGGGGTCAAATCACCCTGTAGTGTTCTATGACTGTGCCATTGGATTAGCATTAAACCTGGAGAGTATTTGCAGACATGTCTGAGTACTGTCGAAGTGGAAAAATACAGAGTACATCTTTTCCCATTTGAGACAATGACTTGAAACATGCTGAGTGGTTGAAAGAACTCCTGTGTCCATGTTCCTGACATATCGCTAGTGATTTCTTCATTATATTGCCAACTTGTCTTCACTTTGTGTATGTATGTATATATATATATATACACACATATACATATATACATATGTACATATACATATATACATACACATGTATACATTTTTTTGACTAGGATTTTTTTATAGAAAGGTCTATATCTCAGAAACAAACAAAAGGCTATTGTATGATTGAGTCTTACTCAAAATGGGAATTGTATGTACATATACGCACATACATACATGTATACATATACACACATATACATACACATACATATACATTTTTTTTGTTAGGATGATTTTATAGAAAGATCTACATCTCAGAAACAAACAAAAGACAGTTGTTCATGATTCAGTCTTACTCAAAATGGGAATTGTGTATTTTGTGTGAAATTTTGTTCATTTTTGTCAGCATTTCTCTTTAGAAGTATTTTTTTTCTTGGGGAGGAGGGAGTGGTAACAAGCTAATTGCTCGTTTATTAGACACTATTTAATGGAAGGAGTATTGGCCTTGCTTTTGGCCTTTACTTCATGACCTACTCTCTAGGGAATCTAGTTAAATTTTTTACTTCTCTGAGCATCAGTTTCTTTATCTGAAAAATGACAATCTTAATATTTGCATTTCCAATTTCACAGGGATATTGTGAAAAATGTTATTTGTCAATTTCATGGCATTCTAGAAATGGTGATATGATGATATCTGTGCCAGCTCTGATGATAATGCAATACGGGTCTGTGGGATGGTTCAAAGTACTGTATTCCATGTTATATTCCATATGATAAACTTATGATTTCATTGATATAGGGAACCCCAAGATAAGAAAACTCCCTTGATGAATGTAGATCTGTACCTCCTCTTAAAGACTTAGAGGGCTGCCTTGAGCACTGACAGGTTAAGTGATTTGCCAACGGTCACATAGTCAGTATGTGTTAGACATAGAACTAGAACCCAGGTCTTCCTGTCTTCAATACCAGCTCTTTATCCATCCAAATAAACTAAAAACATTCAAGGAGATAAGTTTGGTTAATAGTTATGATTTTGAGAACAAATCTCAAAAATTTACCTTCTGCATTCGGAATTTTCTTTTCAAATTAAACAGTTTAAAGCTACCCACCATTCCACATTAAAATTATCAATTTGGCACTGTGCTGACTCTTTGCTGTACTATTTGAAATGGGGGGCAACAGTGGAGACTCATTAAGGTAATGAAATTTACTTAGTTTAAAGCTTCCAAAGTCCTTTCCCCCAAAAGAATTTAAGGGTAACTTTTCAAGGTATCAGTATTAGTGGGGGGGGGGGGGGTTCATCTTCTAACCACATCTCACTTTATGGTAATATATACTATCACATGCTAAGTGCAATAAATTACTTGAAAGTCAAGCAAAATGCTTTTCCATGCTATGTGAATCCAAAATCACTCAAATTTCCATATTTTGCCCAAAGAAACTTGGAAGTATTTAATAATAGCTTTAAAATTTCAGTTATTGGCAACTCACTACCCAGTCTGACTTCCTATAGAGTATTTGGGATTTGGGGCTGACATGTGAGAAAAACAAAATAGAATCTGGAACATGGAATTCTTCTACACTAAGTGACCCAGCTAGCTACAAAGAGAACTAGTCCTATAGGTCAGGATTGTATTTCATAATTTCTAACCTTTCTACTCACTAGATCTTCTCATAAATTGATTATATAGTATAATGCAGGTGGACATGTACATGTTAATGTGTGGTTTTTTTCTATTAAAACTGTGTCTACTCAGCATCACTAAAATTTCTTATTTGGTCTGACCAGATTTCCAATAAAGAGAGAGAGTGCAACACAAAGCTGGACTTTCATTAGCCTTCAAAAGGTGCAAATCACAATACTTGGGGATAATTTTCCCTTGGAGACATATATTGGAACTGGCACCGTTCCTGTGCTAGTGAAAGCCTTAGTTTAATTCTAACTTGTTCCAAGAAGTTTTTGTAGATACAACTAATCAAATAACATCCTACCAGAATAACATGTACAAAAATATGCAGATATACATATACAATTTTCCAGTTTTATGAAAATGTAGGAGAGACTGTGTGGTATAGTGGAATGAGGAATAGTTTTGGAGTCAGGAAGACTAAGGCTCAACTCTCACTCCTGACTATATTGGTCATGTGAACCTTGACAAATAACTTCAATCAGTCAGCAAATACTTAACCCTCAGTGATCCAAACTATTCTCTTAAATCATCAGTCCTTGTCTGTGGAGAGAGTTTCCACACTGGGGATTTCCACATCCACACATTTTCAGATCCAAATCTCCCTCCCCATTTGCTAAACAACCACACAGATCACTTCATTCACTATTAACCTTATCATATAATCCATGATCTGTACATATAATGAGGCTAGGGGTTGCCACCCAGCCCCCAGAGGAAAGTCATCTACATCCCCAAATCTTACATCAGAGCTGGTTGATCTAAACTGGAAGTCAATCTTTATAAACGTAAAAAAAAAAAAAAAAACAAGTAAAACAAGAAGAAAACTCACTCTTGGGGGGAAAAGACCTGTGCCAAGATCTAACTTTAGAAAACTCCCATGTCTGCTTAAAATAAAGTCAATTCCTGGCTGATGCTGACTTCAGAGGCATAGGCAGTGAGTCTACCTATTCAATACAAAGCATGGATGAGACTTCAGCAGACCTTCCACTTCACTCTTAATTGTTATTCAATGCACAAGTGATAAAATATCTATCATTTTTGGTTCTATTTCATTCTATTTCTGTATGGTGGTTTATTTTTTTATTTATTTTATTATCAGGTCACTCCACCTCCTAAATGTCTAAGACAGAGAGAGAGACAGAGACAGAGAGACAGAGAAACAGAGGGACAGAGAGAGAGAGTCATATATAATGATACCAATTCTCATCAGATGACAGCAAAATTTTCTTAAACAAATCTCAATATGGCTCATGTGGAGCATGGGCAGTGAGGTGGCACAGTAAGTGGATACAGTTCCAGGCCCGGAGTCAGGAAGACTCATCTTCCTGAATTCAAATCTGGCCTCAGACACTTAACTAGCTGCATGACCCTGGGCAACTTGCTTCACCCTGTTTGCTTCATTTTTCTCCCATGTAAAATGAGCTGGGAAAGTAAATGGCAAACCACCCCAGTATCTTGGTTTAGAAAACACCAAAGTGGGTCACAAAGAGTCAGACATGACTGAAAATGACTGAATAATATTAAAAATATGTGGACCATGGGAATCTTCTACTTTAAGTGATCAAAGTGAGTGAGTACCAAAAATAGGGTATGGATGTTTCTCATTTCCGAGTTCTTGAAAATAAATCCTGACTGTGGGATTCATTTGAAGTTTCTTCAAAACCCACTCCCTCCAAATTCATAATGAAATTAGTAGGCAACTAATTATCAACTTCCAATTTATACAAGGTTATGGTCATCTAAAGTCCTTATGCAGTTTTAAATATTTTAAACTTAAAATTTTTAAATATTCATGAGGAAGGATATATATATATGCTAGAAAATTGGTAAATGTCATTTGATGGAAAATGTTATTTTCTTCTCACTGCTAACACAAGCTTTAATTTGTCCAACTTTAGAACCCCCTTCTCATCTACAGAATCATTTTTGTTTGGCATGAAAGCTGAAATAATAATACACAATGTAAAGTGCTTTTAGCAAAGACAGTTACCAAGAAATCCTTAGCAACTACCTATCCAAATGTCTACCTTTTCATCTTGATGAAACTCTTTAGGAGAATAGTCTATGAATGCAAAGATGTTATCAGGAATTTCTATGCCACAAACTGAATTTAGTGGACTGGTATGAAGGGCACCCTTAGTTGAGTGGGGAGAAGGAGAGAAAGCATTACACTATGCCATCATGGGGATCCTGAGATAATGCCATGAAACAACTTTTGTCCCCAGGCTCATCATTCCCTGTTAGATAATTTAATGATATAATAACAATAATTTATATATCACCTACTATGTGCCAGGTAGTGTGCAACTAAGTACTTTACAAGTATTCTCTCATTTGATCCTCGCAACAGTCCTTGGAGTAGGTACTACCCACCTCCTATAGTTGAGGAAACTGAAGCAAACAGAGGTCAAATGACTTGCTCATATAGATAGTAAGTATCTGAAGCCAAATTTGAACTCAGGTCTTCCTGACTCCAAGCCTGGCACTTTACCCACCAGACCCTCTAGCTTTTGAAGGAATACAGATGCTGTCAGTACCTTTTAAATTCAGAACCCTCTAAACCTGGAGCCCTAGGGCAAAGCCAAAGTCACTCTGTCTCAGTTTGGTTTAATGCAAACATTAAATGTATCCTCAACAAAAAATAAATAAAAAGAAATAGGCAACTTTTAATGAATGATTTTCTATAACAGATGGCCATCTTTATGGTCATATAATTGGCTGCCATATAGAGAGAATATAAGATCTTTATAAAGCTTAGTGTTTGTTTATTTTACAAAAGTCATTTAACTTTACAGAGGCAGTTTGCTTCTGTCAAGTGCACATAACTCTCTATATAGCATATCTCTAGAGAACTAGCCTCTGAGTCAAGAAGGAGGGACAACACGAATCCAGGGTTTTTTGACTCTGAAGCCAACTCTGTATTCACTTTGCCATGCTGTCCCACACTAATCGTATAATCAAAATAAATATTGCTAAAGATAGATTTTCTGGCTTTGGTTTTTCCCATCTCTCAATCTCTCTGAATATTCTCAAGGACACAATAAAGCTAAGTACAGTTTTGGAGCTCAGGTCTTTTAATCCATCAACAAGTAGCAATGGTAGTCATGGCGGTGGCACTCATTGTCATCATGTGAGTAGCAGTAGTTGCAGCAGCAGACTGTGGATCAAAATAAATGATTGAGCTGAGGTCTAAAAGCCATTAGGAAATTGATTCTGTGCTTGGACTCAAGTCCACCAGCTGAACCCTCTTGTTCTTCCCATTCTACCTCTTCCCAATCAAACAGCTTCCACTATCAGCCCCTCTTCTCCTTTTCCCCTTCCCCTTCAATTTTCCTGCCTGAGTATGTATATGAGAGTCTACTCTTGTAAGATGAAAGGTGGAAATTTAGCGAAGAAGTAGAATTTGCTGCCATACTTCTATGACTCAAAGTACATATGCTTTTCTTTCTTAAGTAGTAAGTCCTCTGAATCCAAAGCTCAGCAAAGACCATCCAGTTCCTTCACCTGCTGGTTACCAAGGCAGAATTTTCCCAAAACCCTATCTCTTCAAAGAATATGTGTGTGTGTGTGTGTGTGTGTGTGTGTGTGTGTGTGTGTGTGTATACACTCAGTTATACCCATCAAGAAACAATTGTCAAAGGCTTTCTCTACCCAAAGACTTGTTTGCAGCACTGGAGATACAAGGATGGAATAGAATTCAGATCCTTCTTCAAGATATTTATAATCTTATGGAAACATGGTACAATGTGAAAAAATAATGGATTTGGGGTCAGAAGGTGTGGGTCCCAATTCTGCCTTTACCACTTACTACTTTTGTAGCCTTGAGCAAGTCACTTAATCTCCTTGTGCCTCAGTTTTCTCATCTGTAAAACGAATGGATTGGATTAGATGGCCTCTTAGGGTTCTTTGAGCTCTAAATTTCTAATCCCTTGAGACAGAGGAAAATGTATATAGATAATTGTGATAAGAATGAGATAAGGGGAAGGGGATAGGATTTAGTAAATTTCTTTCTTTCTTAGCATTTGACAAAAGAAAGAGAAAGAAGAGAAGAGAAGAGAAGAGAAGAGAAGAGAAGAGAAGAGAAGAGAAGAGAAGAGAAGAGAAGAGAAGAGAAGAAAGGAAGAATGGAAGGAAGGGAAGAAGGGGAAAGGAAGAGAGGGAGAAAGGACAGGAGGGAGAGAGGGAATAAAGAAATGAGAAAAGAAAGGAAAGAGAGAGAGAAAAGAGAGGAAGCGAGGGATGGAGGCAGAAAGAGAAGAGGGAAGGAAGAAAAGGAGGGAGAGGGGGAGGGAGATAAGCAGAAAGAAAAAGAAAGAAAAACATAAAAGAGAATGGAAGGAAAAGAGAAACAAAGAGGGAGGGAAAGAGGACAGGAGGGAGGGAGAGATTAGAAAGGAGAAAAGGAAGGAAGGAAGGAAGGAAGGAAGGAAGGAAGGAAGGAAGGAAGGAAGGAAGGAAGGAAGGAAGGAAGGAAGGAAGGAAGGAATTAATTTATATTAGCTTTGGTTGGAGGGAACTAGATGATATCACCAGAATTGAGCCTTTAACAAAGGGAAAGATACGGACAGGCAGATGCGATTAGAGGGCTGTACTGGTAAAAATTAATGCCCTTTAAGTCTGAGTTCCCTCCCCCACGTCATAGGGGAAGTCATTTCTTTAGGGGCCCACAGCCAATATTGGAGGTTGTATTTGAACCCTTGTCTACCTGCTTACAAGCCAAGTACTCTCCCTACTTTGGCATGCCGTCTCATTGCTCCTCCAACTCCTCATTGTGGCATGAGCTCCTCAAAGACTCTGCCTGGGTACACAAGGTCTGCTAAGTCCCTTGCTGCTGGAAAAGCTTCACCTTTAGGTAAACACAGTGAAGGACTGTGTGACTGTCTTCTGAAAACATACTTAGCTAAGTTCAGAAGGGTTCATCACCAGTCTGACTTCATGGGAGTGGATTCTGCCATCACAGCTCCTCCTGAAGAGAGGGCTGCTCAATTCAGTGGGGTGAGTGGAGGAAGTACCCACCCTGATGAAATCAGATTTTTAAAGTAAGCAAGATTCTTAGAATTTTAAAAAATATTTTTAAAGTAAAGCAACGGAGACCCAGTTTTATCCTTCTCATGCAACCCCATTCTCCCAATGTAGTACCAACATGTAGATGGTGCTCAGCAAATGCTTGTAAATATTCTGGACAAAACACTCTGGGCACCTTTTGATTCTTTATTGGATTTCCCTTTGTAAAGCAAATTTCCTATTTGTTTCCAATGGCTGGTAGTAGCCAACTGGCCAGAAGCGTTTGGGATTTTTACCTGGGACCAAAAACATGTGCCTGGAATATTTAGTGAAGAATCTTCCTTGATATTTTTTTTTTCTCTCTCATTTCCCAGATTCTTTAAGAAACTTCCCATAAAATATAAAACACTTACCCGAAATATTAAGTGCAACAGAAACCCTCAACTCGGGTATCAGCAACTTTGCAATTAGTAGCACAAGAAATAATACCATATTAATTTCTTTGGGAGGAGGAGAGCTAACACTTAAAAACATTCAGCATTACCAGATAAACACACCAATCATTTTCACAAATGGAGTCTGTTTCAATTCTCAGCTGTTGGATGATGATTTGACTTGGAGCAGAGGCAGCGTAATTGGGTAACAGCTGAAATGTGCTTGTTTGAGTGGGGCTGAAAGATCCCTTGCAGGATTTCCAAGGGTGTGAATTACAATTCCCATAATATCAGAAGCAACTAATTTTGTTCTTTAGAAGTGAGGACATAAAAAAGAAGTTTGAGGTTGTCTTATTCCGAGCTTTAATTGAGGGCTAGGTTGTAACTCATTTTCATCCCTGAGTGAGTGGTAAAAACATACACAGCAGGTAATTCACACCACCTCAGAAACTGTTGGTGCAGTAAGAAGACTAATCAGGGTAAGCATCCAGTAGCAAATTATCAGCTACAAATTAAAACCTTGCCTCATGCCTGCTAAAAGCAACCTTCGTCTTCACCAACACAAACATGTGTATATTAGGAACTGTTGGATTTGCGGCAAGGTATGAAGATGAGGGAATCCTGCTTACTTACATTAAAGATAACATGGAAAAGGTGTGAAATGAACCAGACTTCAAAACAATGTTAAAATTTTGGTTAAAAAATGAGAAGTCTTCATAATCACAGGGGGTAGAGGCGTGGAGGGCAATGAGTGAGAGGTATATTGACAGCTGAAAGGTAGTATCCATGCCAGAAAAGCATGATTCAGAAAGACATCCTGGACATCTTAGCCTTCCTGCATGAGAGATTATTACCTGGATGGGAATAAGTAATACTGGCTAAATGCTGCTGCGGCTTCTGATGAGGAGGAGGAGGATGAGGAGGAGGAGGAGGAGGAGGAGGAGGATGACGACACAATTGATTTAAAATCACAAGTTTCATTTGGAGGCAAAGTAATCAAAAAGAGGGAAGGGTAATGAGGCATGAGGATGTGATCTCAAGAAAAGGATTCTCATGTTCTAATTTTCCTGAAACTTGCTCTTTCACCTGAGCTTATATTTGAAAGTATATTTAGGCTTTAACACTTTTTTTGCCCTGATGGAGTAAAAAATTGTTTCAAAGTGGATACAAAGTAGAATCAAGGGTACTCATTGAGACCCAAAGGGCTATGTAATTAATAAATACACATATTAAGCTATTGGTTCGGATGATCATAATTACACATTTTGGGCCAACTGTCCATCCATTGCTCTCAGTTTCATCCCATTGTGCATAAGCCCCATGACAATGGCAGTATGGAAATGAGTCCTCAAACATTTTTTTAAAATACTGTGGATTTGTTGGTGCCAATTCTCAAACATCCAAAAGTTGGATATTTTAATTTGGAAAGTCAAAACAAAACCTCCATGTTGTGTATTAAGCAAACGCAACATTTCCTTCAAGGAAAAACAAACCCCTTTTTTAGAGCCACAAGAACACAAAGCAAATATAGGAGGCTGCCAAAGCACTCTTGCTTTTGAATTGAATCTCGATGACTTTAAAAGGAGCTAGAGTCTTTCTGGAACCCCCGAGAAAATGACTGAAGAAGGATTTCTGAGCCAATTTCTTGAATGCCAAGTTTCAAGCCTGAAGCAAATTTAAACACTGTCATTTGAAATCTCTTGGGGGGGGGGGCGGAGAGACTGGGGTAGGGATGGGGATGGGGTTTAAAAATGAAAACAGTAAAACCCCCCTACATTCAGCTGCTGCATGAATAACACTGTTCTAATAACCAACTACAAATGCGTTCGGTGTTTTGAGCAAACAAAGGTTGGACTTCTATTTGTGTGCCTGGCTCCGTAAACACATATATAGTTAGCCCAGAAGATGTCATGTGGCATTTCCCAGTATTTTAGCTCTTTTTTTAGACCAGCAAAGGAGTTATATGTAATTCCGAATGGCCAAACTACAGAAAACAATCTGTGAGAGGCAGCATCACGTAGAAGAAACAGCGCTGGTCTTGGCATCGAAGGATCCAGGTTTGAATTCTGGCTCTAACGCTTATAAGCTATATGACCATGAGCAAGTGGCGCATTCTTTCTAACTGTCTGTCTCCTCATCTGCAGAAAGGAGAAAACAATAAGCATACTCTCTACTTCACAAAGTTATTGTGAGGAAAGCATTTTGAAAACTTTAAAACAAAATAGAAATATGGGTTATTTTTCTGGTGTTGGAAGGGTGGAGGAGATGGGGTACAAAGGGAAACCAGACCTATTATTTTCATCATACAGGGAACCCCTAATGTGGAAACTTCTGCCCCCAGCTCCCTCATTTTTAATTTTTAGCCTTAGAGTGTTTCTAGTAGCAATGGAAATGTTAAACTACATCTCCGTAGCTATGGTTATCCCTCTGTCCACTGCCCCACATTGCCTCTAATTGTCATTATATACATGTAAATATTAATTATTAATTTAGTTTGTCATCTGGATGTTACATTTTAGTCAGCATCATTAAAACATGGGAAAAGACAGAGTCCTCAAACTCAACTTTTTCAAGAGTCTTTTTTAAAGGCTCTAATAACTTGAGATTTTTTAAAAAATATTTCACAATTAAAATCAAATTATTGGGTTACTTTATGGAACACTCACTGCACTGTCTGTTTTTCTTGTTATTCAGGGCTACAAGTGAGAGATTAGTCTGAGGAATTCTTGGGGCAAGATGTCCCAAATCTGACTCCTTTCATAATCTTACTCTCCTCTGGAGAGATTTTATTTAAGCTCTTTTGGTCCCATTTCTATAAGACTTACATTCAGGTGAGGACATAAGAAGCAGTTGTCAGAGAGATTGTATTGCCAGATAAAGCCTTGGAAGCCTTATCTCTCTGACCCTGGGAAACACAACTTTTTGCTGCAACAGGAAGTTAACTACAAATTGAGGGACAGTTGTCAATAATTACAATAGAGGAGATTTTCCCAGCAAGGAGTCACCTCTACCAGAGAAGGCACTGGACCAAAAAACTCCAAACGGACAAACAAAACATTCGTCAGCCTTGGTTTGGTTCTGGGTTCAAATGGAACCGCTACCATAAAAGAAATCTGTGACATCCTTCTTTTCTCATTTGAAAGGTCTCTGACTGTTCTGTGGAAGAGTTAAGTAATCCATGGGTCCTCATTAAATCTACTAAGATAACTGTTTGATGTGTTACTCAATAGTTGAAACATAAAAACTGTTCTTTAAAAATCAGTTAAATTGCTTGAAGGAACAACAAATTCATACATCAGCCCATTCTTTATGTTCTAAAGTGCAATTTATGGGGCGAAACTGAAGCAAATGTCATACCTTTAATTTCGTAAAAAGTTATGTACAAGTCTATTATTCCAAATAGTCACATAACGGGGAATAGCTCCCTTTCTGCTCAGCAGGGTGCCGTTTTATAGACTTTAAAATTCACCAAGTTCAAGCAGTTTTCCTTCTAAATAATACATGTGCTAAATATGTCACATTAAAAGTGCTTTTGGCATGTAAATGATCCGTTTTCTCATAGAAATGCTTTTAAAAGAATCTGAGCTCACTTTTTGGGGAAATTCTAAGTGCTTTGAATTTCATTGTCCTCTAGAACCATGCAGAGTTGAGCAAAATGAACTACAGTGACAAACCAGCCCTTGTCAGCCTGTGTACTTATGTATCATTTGAACTGTCAGAACTATATAGAGTTCTATTTGCTTCTACACATTATTTTCTATTCTGTTCAGAGGCGGAAAAAAGTGTATGTTTTTTTTAATTTCTCTGGTCCTAAATGTTAGCAGATAGTTCTGGGGTGAAAAAGTTCGTGTTTTGCTATTAAGACACACAGCATCTGTCAGCTAGAGGACATTTCCTCCACTTATTCATTTCAGACCTCCAATTCTGTTACATCTAACGATGGGCTAGTTTATAAGAGCTGATTGTTAAATGTTTCCATCTGAATATTTTGACCTCAGAAATTAGCAAATGCTAGAAATCAGGGCTTGATTCATTGCTTTATCTGGACTTAAGAAAGTAATGGAGAAAGTGTTAATAATGCAATTAAACTTAGAAGTTTAATAAGGGCATTCCCCCACCACACCTCAAAAGCTGGTTGTTTAAAACTCACCAGTACACCCCTGACTGTGTCTTGGGTGTCATATGATGAGGTCAAAGTTTTCCAGATGATTTATGGCAGATTACTGCCCCCATCCAAAAAAAGAATTAGAAATTCTTATCATAAAGTGAACAGAACTGAAAATACAATCTCTCTCTTTCACTCCTTCATTATCCTTGCCACAGATTGAACAGCCTTCACACACTATTTAAGCCAGCTGAGAGAAATTCTCTCAGGATAACTTCTAAATTGATTGTACCTTCTCTTTCCTTTATAACCCAATGTAAGTGGAATCTGATGCTGTCACCCATCCTCTGCTTTGGGAGGTCTTCGGCTCTTCATTATCAGAATAGAAAAAGAACATTGCTTCATACTCATTATGCCGTACGTGGCAGCTACTTATCATAGGCCATTTGGCTTCAGGGTTTTCCTAGAATTTTAACTCCCAGACCCTTATCTTCCCCTATTCTTTCCTCATCTTTAAAACCAACTCTCAAAAAAATTCAAAAATATTTTAGTAATAATATTTACAAAAGACCAGAGATAAATTAAAACCTACTAGGTAGGTTATTGCAGAGAAGGAAAAGAAAAATAAACTTGTAATAGAAAAACAGAGAACTAAATAATCAGGAAAGAAGACTAGTTAGGAAGTTTATGTTATCTTGAATAATATTCTATATACCCTTTATATTTTTTTTTAAATGGGTTTCTGTTGTTTTTAAAATGGTGACAGATGCTATGTAGTATTTTACCCACACAGATATCTTTAATTCTCAAGTATCTGTTTCTGAAGAGAGTTCAGGGTATTTAAATGCCAAAAAGTGATTAACGAAGAGACTTTGGGTAATGACTATGTAGGTGGGCAAAGGCAGCCAGAAAAGGTTGTCAATTTTGTCTTGTGGGGTTTTGTTTGTTTTGGATCTATTGATATTTTAAAGGTTACGAACATACCTGTTATATAGATATGAAGGTGGTCTCTTTGCCCTGTTTCTCCAAACTATTGTTTAAAAAACATTGATCTAAAAGCCTCTTTTCCTCTCATTTTATGACTAGATTCCAAAGTAAAGGGAATTAAACTGGTAGAGTTAAGTTGTTCACTAAACCAGCACTATGTCTGGTCAGAATGATGAGCTACCTCCTTTCTCTTCAACTTCTCTTGGAGGTATAATAGGCAAGAGAGAAGGAGTCTGAAAAACACCCAATATTTTTTTCAACATGTATTCAATTCTTATAAGGATTAATGTATTCCTTACTGGACAACTCTGATGCCTCATCATGCAATGCAGGTGATCCTAGACTGTCCTAGCCTATGTCAATGGTGATAGATAGATGGATAGATGGATAGATGAATGGATAGAAGAATGGACAGATGGAAAGATAGAGATATGATAGATATGGAAGGAGATAGATGATAAAGATTGTTGTTCTTCCTTCTTTCTCAAAGAGAATCAATGATGTCAGCAGGAGGATGTCCTGGCTTGCAAGTGAATTGGATTTAAGTGAGGCAGAGCTGTGCAGTCATCAGCCCCATTCTCTCCTCCAGAGTCATCAGAGTCCAGTGGAAGGACGCAGGTCAGGATGACTGGCATGGCAATAAGTCTACAGAGGAGTCATGCTCAGAGGTGAGAATAGGTTGCTTCAATGGTGTTTGTTTCTTACTAAAGCTAGGTCAGCCTCCCAGATCTGCACCCTAGTAACTAGCTGTGCCATCTTTATTGTCCCAGAACTCCTTTGCTGCTGTTGTCTACAACACTTATTCTGTCATCTGTTAGGGCTGCATCCTGTGCCGTGACTTCCTCTTTCCAAAATGGTTGCATCCTGTTTGCCTGTCTCTCTAGCTATCATCTGTTGGAATGCTGTCTTCTTCAATGGCTCTCTGACTTCTTTTCCTCTTGGGATAACTTAGCTGTCATTCACTGAGACCCTTGACATACTTTGGCAACTGCTGCCTAAATCAGTGAAGTATTACAGATCTTCTTAGAGATGGGTCACATGATTTAGGTGAATCCCACATTCCTCTGGTTGACTATAAAAGAACCCTAAATCCTCTACTCAACTGACTCAAAAAAGGGGAGTTGCACTTAGGCAAGCTAGGAGAACAAACTTAGCTTTCACCTCAATGGAAGGTCCCCAGTCACCATTTAGGGTTGGTAAGGGTGAGTGAATTGCTAGGCATTTAGGTGGTTTGGTGCACAATGTTGGACTTGGAATCAGGAAACCCTGAGTTCAAATCCTGACTCAGAGAACCCTAAGCTATGATTTTGCATGTGTAAGTCATTTACCCAGAGCGATACAGTCAAATAGAGGAAAACAAGGATTCCAACCTGTGTCACTATATCTTAGTCTAGTGCTCTCTCTCCAATACCTTTCTAGTAGTAGATATTTAAGGCAGACCCTATTGTTAGGAAGGCTCATCTCCTGAGTTCAAATGTGGCCTCAGACCCTTAGTAGTTGTATGACCCTGAGCAAGTCACTTAACCCTGTTTGACACAATTCTTATTCTGTAAAATGGCAAACCACTCCAGTTTCTTTGCCAAGAAAACCCCAGAGGTCAAGAAGAGTGGGACACAAAAGAACAATTTTCCTCCCTTAGAGGTCACTTGGTGGCCTGGGATCAAGGAGACCTGAGTTCAAAGCTGGTCTCAGACACTTATTAAACTGTATGACCTTGGGCAAGCCCTCTGCCTCAGTTTCCTCAACTATAAATGAGGAATGATTGTAGTACTACCTCGCAGAGTTGTTGTGAGACTCAAATGAGATATTTGTGCAAGCCCTTAACACAGTACCCTAGAACATGGTAAACAACATAAATGCTTATTCCCTTCCCTTTGGATCAGATCTTTAATTTTCCAGTAAAGGGAACTCCCTGGGAGGAAACTGCCTCTCCCATGCAAATTAGCACCAGATCACAGTCTTAAAGAATTGTCTGGGGGCCCTGAGAGGTTAAATAACTTACCTGAGGTCCAGTATGGATCAGAGGTGCATCTTGAACGCAAGTCTTCCTCATTCTGAAGATTGCCTGATTCCTATCCAATACACCACACAGCTTTTCTGAGAAAAAAACACATAACAAAAAATTTTTAGATAAGAATAATTCAAGGAATTTGCAGAGAGTTGTAGAGTGGAAAGAGTGTTGGGTTGGGGGGCTAAGAATTTTGTTCAACTGACTTTTCTTGAATTCATTTGGGGTTTTCTTGACGAAGATGCCAGGAGCATTTTCCCATCTCCTCCTTCAGTTCATTTTACAGATGAGGAAACTGTGGCAAGCAGGGTTAAGTGACTTGCGTAGGGTCACATAGCTAATAAGTGTCTGAGGCCAGATTTGAACTCAGGAACATGAGTCTTCCTGACTCCAGGTCTGTTGCTTTATCCACTCTACTACCTAACTTATCCACCTAGTTGGGGATAAGTATACACAGGTTCAAATCCCATTTGCTACTTTTATGACACTGGACAAGCCATTTAACCTCTCTGGGCTTTATTCTCCTCATCTGACAAATGAGAGGATTCCACCAGCTGCCTTCTTGTATCTACAATTCTGTGAAATAGCTATATGCCTGTAGCTGAAATAAGAGATCTAGTCATTTCCAGCATTGTGATAAGTCTTTCAAGATCATAATGGTAAAGCTAGTACAGGAAGTCTCAAGCATATGACAAAATTAGTCTGAATGTAAACTGGACGCAGAGTTAGAAGAGGTTAACATTTTATGGTCTGCTGGAACAGCAGGCAAGTAGATATACACAACAATTAAAGTAAATGCTGACAAAGTATATTTACTGTCTTTCTACCAGATTTAGAGAACAGGACATTATTAATTGAGTTGAGGCAGAATGAGAGGACTTTAAAAAAATTAGAAACCCAAGGCACTGGAAGTCTTTTCCTATAAATCTTTTGATATTATAGAGAGAAACAATGAACAAAATCCTCCAGAATGCTAATATATGCCTTCCTGATCACTGATACTCTCACATTTGCCACTCTGTCAAGAACAGCTTTTTAATAATGTAGGGAATAGTTTGAGAGGATTAATTGAATTGATGGTGCTGCTGACCTTATGAAACAGAACGTTCCAGCTATCCGATGTGTCTGAAGATCTTAATTGCATATAAACAATTTCCTTTTGATATAAAGGGTTTCCAGATCTCGAGTGACATTATGGAAATCTTTATCATTGAATTATTTTTTTTTTTATTACAAAGCAGTTTTTAACTCAGAGATAACATCTCAGGAACTCTTAATAAATTTTTAAAATTACCTTTCCATGGTCCTGAGCAAAGTGTTTCCATACTCTATAATGGGTCTTTAAAAAGCACACACACACTCACAAACTTACATATAAATATCACTAATATTAGAAGCAACACCTGTTTCTGAGCAAAGCTGTCTGTTGAGAATGAGATTCTCAAAGAATCTGCGTTAGCAGAGATGGGTTGCTCAAGTTGCTAAGAACTGTAAAGCAAAGGAATCAGGAGGTTTCACGATAGGTATTCTTTGTTTTCCAAGGAAATTTAAGCCCCATTTTGGATGGGCTGTGACAACTTCTGAGTGGCCAGGTATCTCCAAATTCCTGAAGCAGACTATTGCCCTTTGGGGAAGTAAGTGGCCATAAATAAATCTAAGCCAATTTATTTTCAGATGTTTACAGGGTCCAGAGAGCATAATGTGGGACACACAAAGTGAATTTGGCATTTGGAGGCTTGGAAACTGCTGTAGTTTGTTTATTTTCCCCCAAGGTGGTCCTGAGCTAAAATACAGATTTTTGTTCAACTGCTAATGTTTCTGGTTAATAATGGTATAATATGTTGTCCTTTGTATATCAAAAAGATGTGTCAGGTCAATTAAAAATTAAATGAGCTTTTATTAAGCATATACTATGTGCCATGCACTGTGCTAAGTGCCAGGGATACAAAGAAAGGCCAAAAAATAAAAATCCTTGTTCTCAAGAAACCTGTACTGTAATGAGGGAGACAATCTGCAAACAGCTATTTACAAATAAGATGCAGACAGGAGAAATTGGAGATAATCAACAGAAGGAAATGGTCAAAAGGAATTGGTAAAGACTTCCTGTTGAAGATGAGATTTGAGCTGGTACATGAAGAAAGGTGTGGAAGCCAGTAGGCAGAGATGAAGAGGGAGAGAATTCAAGGAATGGTGAATAGTCAGTGAAAGTGTGAAGAGGAAAGGAAGAAAGAAAGAAAGAAGGAAAGAAGGAAAGGAAGGAAGGAAGGAAGGAAGGAAGGAAGGAAGGAAGGAAGGAAGGAAGGAAGGAAGGAAGGAAGGAAGGAAGGAGGAAGGAAGGAAGGAAGGAAGGAAGGAAGGAAGGAAGGAAGGAAGGAAGGAAGGGAGGAAGGAAGGAAGGGAAGGAAGGAAGGAAGGGAGGAAGGAAGGAAGGAAGGAAGGAAGGAAGGAAGGAAGGAAGGAAGGAAGGAAGGAAGGAAGGAAGGAAGGAAGGAAGGAAGGAAAGAAAGAAAGAAGGAAAGAAAGAAGGAAGGAAGGAAAGGAAGGAAGGAAAGGAAGGAAGGAAGGAAGGAAAGGAAGGAAGGAAGGAGGGAAGGAAGGAAGGAAGGAAGGAAGGAAGGAAGGAAGGAAGGAAGGAAGGAAGGGAGGAAGGAAGGAAGGAAAGGAAGAAAGAAAGAAAGAAAGAAAGAAAGAAAGAAAGAAAGAAAGAAAGAAAGAAAGAAGAGAGATAGAAAAGAAAGAAAGAAAGAAGGAAGAAAGAAGGAAGGAAGGAAGGAAGGAAGGAAGGAAGGAAGGAAGGAAGGAAGGAAGGAAGGAAGGAAGGAAGGAAGGAAGGAAAAGAAAACATGGATTTGACATGGAGAATGGAGTATCATGTGTTTAAGAAACAACAAGTAGGTTATTACTGCAGGCTCACAGGGTACATAGAGGGGAATGAGGTATATAAATATTGGGGGCTAGGTTATAAAGGGGATTTGAAGGACAAAGGATTTTATAATTTACTCCGGAAGGAATAGGGAGCCACTGTCATATACTGAATGAGGGGCAGGAGTGGAGTGACATGAAGGGACTTTAGAAAGATCATGTTGATACCTGAGTAGAGAATGAACCAGAGTCTGGAGAGATTTAACTCAGAAGACCAGTCAGGAGGTTATTACAATAGTTTAGGCATGACACATCGAATAATATGACATATTTGTTATATTAATAAGTATCCATCGTGGTCTTAAATCACAACAGAAGAGATGTAGGTTAGAGTTAAGGAAGGATTTATTGCCAATAAGGTCACCATTAGCTTGAGTCACTAAGAAAGAAATTGGGATTTTCTTTTATGTAGACCTTTTTAGTCTATATTTGGGATCACAGAATCATAGACTCCAGAGAGTTGGAAGGGACTTCAGCATAATCTTTGGGTATCAGTTTCCTCATGGATAAAATTAGAGTGTTGGGACTAGATCGGTGATATCAAATTCAAATAGAAAGGGATCTCTATAGCCATATATTGACTTAGAAAACCATAATTAACATTGTCTATGTTGCATTGTATATTTATTTACTTTGTTAAACATTTCCCAGTGATATTTTAACCAGTTTTAGGTGCACTAGGGCAGAAGCTGACCCATAGGCTTCTGAGTTTGACACCTCTGAAACTAGATAATGTTTAAGATTCTTTCTAGAACTAAGAGTCAGAAGTTAAAATCAAACATTTCCACACAACTTCATATTAATGTAATTCTTTTTCCACTTAAAACCCAAGTGATCAGAATCACAAATAAAAATATGAACATGTTACAACCCATTTCCTTTCCTCCTTTAGAATATTACAGGTAAATGATTAGTGAACATTACAAGATCCCCAAGTTTCTCATGAACTTTTACATATCCAAGCCATTTGCCCAAGGTTGCCTGCACTGTTTTCAGTTTTATGTCAAAATGATATCTTGAAAAGAAAAGACATTCTCTATCTAGTTCCAGCATTTAAATGGGTGTAGGGAGTAAAGTGCGGCAGCTAGGTAGCACAGTGGATAGAATGCCAGGGCTAGAGTCAGGAAGACCCATCTTCCTGAGATCAAAGCTGACTTTCAGACACTTCGTAGCTGTGTGACCCTGGGCAAGTCACTTAACTCTGTTTGCCTCAGTTTCCTCATCTATAAAATGAGCTAGAGAAAGAAATGGCAAAGCACTCCAGTATCTTCACCAAGAAAACCCTAAATGAGGTCACAAAGTGTCAGATGCTACTGAAAAAAATGATTGAAGAACAAACGGGGATAAGTATGTAGTATTTTACAGGGTATGTATTTACATGTTGCTTTGCAATATCAAGCATCTTTTAACTCTTACCATTATACTTAGACCAGTTCTGCAAAACGAGAACTGCCCAAATACTTATGGGCCAATGTATACAGCAAGGCAGTAGAGAGAGGTAAAAACTGGAAATTCAGGAAGGGGAATGGAAACTTTCAGAATATTGCCAGAGGCAAATCAAGCACAAGGTATGATTAAGGTAACTTAGATGTTATCCATGTCATTCTGCGAATTCCTAATTTCATTTAAATTCAACATGGTCAAGCCTAAAAGTAGAAGAGACAAAGTTTCTCCAGCTGAAGAACCCTTCAAAGACTAACTTAGTGGATTGAGTAGCCTACCAAGAAAGTCCAAGCTGGCATGGGCAGAAATTGACAATTCGTTATCAGACATTGGTGGTAGAGCTGTCTAGAAAAGAGAGAAAGCAGGACATGTCAAAGCCTTAATCTTATCTCCATCACTAATGTGAACAGCACCTTGGGCCACTTTGGCTAGAATGCCAATCTGAGGAGTTTAAATCAAGTCCTAGTGGCAATGAAAAGTCACAAAAAATATTTTAGTGGGGGAGGGTCACCTTCAGACCTGTTCTTTAAGAAGACAGTTTTGGCAGCTGAATGAAACAAAGTTTGGAAAAGCTAAGAGTAGGGAATCCAATTAGTTGTTTTAACCCTCAAAGTCCTTATCAGCAAAGCAAACTTAATAACACCAACCAACTTCATTGTGGCATTATCCAGTGTTAGCAAAGGTTTAAAAAAATAGAATATATAAGTGTCTATAACCTTTTTCTCTGATCTAGTCCTGAATGTACCTGATAATTGCTATTTTATTCAATAAGAAAAAACATCACTTGGCACAAGACACAAAAAAATGAAGGACCCGGATATTTGCAGTCATTGAAGTTCCCCTTCACAAAGGGCAGAAGGTTCCTCTCCTGGGCCTTGGCCTCATTCTTACATCAGTGATTATGTTCAACCTCTTGAAATCCCTTCAGTACCCTTCTTCCTTTCTTATGCTCAACTGTTGTGTCATGAACACCTGCCAAGTTTCACTTAAATTCCTCTTGGATAGATTTTAAGGCAGTATTTTTGAAAGTCTCTACCTTTTATGATAAGGCCCCTGCAATGTATTTCAGGTGAGGCATTTAAAATCCCACTCATAATTGTTTGAAATCTTCCCTCATTCAAGCTGTCATAGCTTGACAGGCTGGTGGTGTTGTTATTCAGTATTAGACAGTAGCTGCATTCCACCCTAGGGGTGGCTCTCTATATCAGTGGTAGGCAAAATGGGTGAAGCAGATTGGGGGGATCCTTGGGGAAGGAGTCACTCTATAAATGAGACTCTAAGCAGTAGAAATGATAATAATAAGTACCTTCCTGAAAGCTCAAACCTATAAAAATTTTTGAATGTGTTGACAATGGTTACATTTTAAAGCTCCCATTTCTATTTCAGAGTTTCAAAATAAGTTTAAAAGTATGTAATTTTATAGGTCAGAATATAAGAGAGGCACATACTGTATTTACATTTCATGTCTGGGGCTTTCTTTAAAAGCCGAAGGAACGGTAAATGTTTTGAAGGTACTAAACATGTTTAGCATTGGATTGGGGGGGTGGGTGTGGAGAGGGGATAAAATGGGATCTTGTTTCTTTTGTGTGGATTTCTGTTTCCTGCTTACAAAAGGACATCTGCTAGTAGCTGAGGAGGTCACTATGGGAAAAAGCATTCGCAATGGAGATAGATTTTTAAAAATATGAATTTGGACCAGTAACCTCTCTCACTGCTAGCAAGCACATTATGTCTAATTATCCTGATATGCCTAAAAAGCAACTCATACCTACAGGAAGAACTGCTTTGTGAAGGGTAAATGCTTTAATTTATC
Organism: Notamacropus eugenii; assembly: GCF_028372415.1. Lineage (NCBI taxonomy): Eukaryota > Metazoa > Chordata > Mammalia > Diprotodontia > Macropodidae > Notamacropus > Notamacropus eugenii. The sequence goes on from NC_092878.1 coordinate 22,868,135, forward strand.
AACACCTGGAGGCAGACGTTGACTAGGAAGGAGATGCAATCTCATCAGCAGCTTTTTAACTTCTAGATAGACTTGTTCAATTCCTTCGTTCAACACATTTTAATTGATCTACTACCATACTGGTCCAAATAAAGGCCTCACTTCCCCCCACCCCCAAATTCTGACTTGTGGGAAGCCTGATTTGTGGCCTGTAATTCTATTTTCTGTAAGAAAGTGACAAGGAACATGATAGCAATATGGGAAACGCTCATGATGAAAATGAATAAAACATCTTTATCTGAATAAAGAGAAACGTTAAAACATGTTTAGAAAACCCTCTCCTATATAGGTAGAGCATTTTGTGCAATTATTTACCACTGCATGTATATGTATATACATGTATATGTACACTTATTCATTTAGATTTAGATCATATACGTTTCCCAAAAATCTTAGTAGTACACTTTTGAACTTTACATATTTCAGAAGTATGCTACAAACTTACCAAAAAAAAAAAAAAAAAACATGTGAAAGTAATGATTGAAATTTATTTTATGTATACTTCTTTCCTGAACTTTGAGTAATAAATTTTAATTTTAAAAGTAGTTTATTGTGCAATTGTGTGCATGACAGTTTTAGTATGATACTTTCTCAGAGGAGATGTCTTTTTTGCTTAGCCACCTCAGTTGCGTGATCTATCTCCGTAAGACTTTTTTCTTGTGGGATCATGAAAAATATGTCATGTATGCCTCAAAAGGAGGAGGTAGGTGACTCAGTGGATAGAGTACCAGGCCCGGAGTCAGGAAGACTTGAGTTCCTATCCAGCCTCAGAAACTTACTAAGTTGTGTGACCCTAAGCAAGTCACTAAACCCTATTTGCTTCAGTTTCTTAATCTACAAAATGAGCTAGAGAAGGAAATGGCAAACCAGTCCAGTATCTTTTGCCAAGAAAACTCCAAATGTAGTCACAAAGAGTCAGACGTGAAACAACTGAACAAGAATAAATGTCTCAGAATCTCATTCTTTGGATGATCATAGGGCCAATATGGAGCATAAGATGGTGGTTATGTTAAATTCCAATAAGAAACAACTATATTGGGGGGGTGGAGCCAAGATGGCGGAGTAGAAAGACGCACATATTCTATCAACGAACCCACTGCCCATAAAATATCTGTAAAAAAAGAACCACCGGCGAGTTCTGGAGCAGCAGAAGCCACAGAACAACGGAGTGGACGAGATTTCTGCTCCAGAGAGCCTGAAAACCTCTCACAAAGGTCCCTTGCTCCCCAGACCCGGAGCAGAGCCCAACCCTGCCTCGGCAGCGCGGAAAGGAGTGGACCCAAGCAGGCTTCAGGGACAGAATCTCCAGTGGCCATGGGGGTCCCCCACCCACAGGTGACAAAGGTGGTGAGAGGGTCTCTTTGGCTGGTCGAGAGGGGTGTGGGGTGCCCCCATAACTTAGGCCCCCTTGGGAGGCAGCAGTTGAGGTGGGAGCAGACCAGGGCTCCCCAAGCAGGCAGGAGCCTGGATCCATTGTTGAAGGTCTCTGCATAAACACCCTGAGGGAATTGAGCCACATGAGATGGCCCTGCCCTGACCTGAGCACCTGAACTTAATCTCACACTGAATAGCACCCCTGCCCCAGCCAAAAGCCCTGAGGTTGGGAAGCAGCATTTGAATCTCAGACCCCAAGTGATGGCTGGGCGGATCTGGAGGCGAGGTGGAGGTGGAGAGGACACTCAGAAGTCAAGTCACTGCCTTGGAAAATGCCTAGAAAAGGGAAAAAAAAATAAGACTATAGAAGGTTACTTTCTTGTTGAACAGTCATTTCCTCCCTTCCTTTCTGATGAGGAAGAACAATGCTTACCATCAGGGAAAGACACAGAAGTCAAGGCTTCTGTATCGCAGCCCACTCAATGGGCTCAGGCCATGGAAGAGCTCAAAAAGGATTTTGAAAATCAAGTTAGAGAGGTGAAGGAAAAACTGGGAAGAGAAATGAACGACACACAAGCAAAGCATGAAAAACAAGTAAACACCCTGCTAAAGGAGACCCAAAAAAATGCTGAAGAAAATAACACCTTGAAAAGCAGGCTAACTCAATTGGCAAAAGAGGTTCAAAAAGCCAATGAGGAGAAGAATGCTTTCAAAAGCAGAATTAGCCAAATGGAAAAGGAGATTCAAAAGCTCACTGAAGAAAATAGTTCTTTCAAAATTAGAATGGAACAGATGGAGGCTAATGACTTTATGAGAAACCAAGAAATCACAAAACAAAACCAAAAGAATGAAAAAATGGAAGATAATGTGAAATATCTCATTGGAAAAACAACTGACCTGGAGAATAGATCCAGAAGAGACAATTTAAAAATTATGGGCCTACCTGAAAGCCATGATCAAAAAAAGAGCCTAGATATCATCTTTCATGAAATTATCAAGGAAAACTGCCCTGAGATTCTAGAACCAGGGGGCAAAATAAATATTGAAAGAATCCACCGATCACCTCCTGAAAAAGATCCAAAAGGAGACACTCCTAGGAACGTTGTGGCCAAATTCCAGAGTTCCCTGGTCAAGGAGAAAATATTTCAAGCAGCTAGAAAGAAACAATTCAAGTATTGTGGAAATACAATTCAGATAACACAAGATCTAGCAGCTTCTACATTAAGGGACTGAAGGGCATGGAATACGATATTCCAGAAGTCAAAGGAACTAGGACTAAAACCAAGAATCACCTACCCAGCAAAACTGAGTATAATACTTCAGGGGAAAAATTGGTCTTTCAATGAAATAGAGCACTTTCAAGCATTCTTGATGAAAACACCAGAGCTGAGAAGAAAATTTGACTTTCAAACACAAGAATGAAGAGAAGCATGAAAAGGTGAACAGCAAAGAGAAGTCATAAGGGACTTATTAAAGTTGAACTGTTTACATTCCTACATGGAAAGACAATATTTGTAACTCTTGAAACTTTTCAGTATCTGGGCACTAGGTGGGATTACACACACACACACACACACACACATGCACACACACATAGAGACAGAGTACACAGAGTGAATGGAAGAGGATGGGAGCATATCTTAAAAAAATGAAATCAAGCAGTGAGAGAGAAATATATTGGGAGGAGAAAGGGAGAAATGGAATGGGGCAAATTATCTCTCATAAAAGAGGCAAGCAAAAGACTTATTAGTAGAGGGATAAAGAAGGGAGGTGAGAGAAAAACATGAAGTTTACTCTCATCACATTCCACTAAAGGAAGGAATAAAATGCACACTCATTTTGGTATGAAAACCTATCTTACAATACAGGAAAGTGGGGGATAAGGGGATCAGCAGGGTGGGGGGATGATGGAAGGGAGGGCATGGGGAGGAGGGAGCAATTTGAGATCAACACTCATGGGGAGGGACAGGATCAAAAGAGAGAACAGAAGTAATGGGGGACAGGATAGGATGGAGGGAAATATAATTAGTTCTTACACAACACTACTATTATGGAAGTCATTTGCAAAACTACACAGATTTGGCCTATATTGAATTGCTTGCCTTCCAAAGGGAAGGGGTGGGGAGGGAGGGAGGAAGAGAAGTTGGAACTCAAAGTTTGAAGAACAACTGTTGAGTACTGTTCTTGCCACTAGGCAATAAGAAATACAGGTAAAGGGGTATAGGATGGAGACAAGGGCAGAGAGGGATGATAGAAGAGAGGGCAGATTGGCAGACAGGGGCAATTAGAACACTCGGTGTTTTGGGGTGGGGAGAGGGGATATAAGGGGAGAAAATTTGGAACCCAAAATTTTGTGAAAATGAATGTCAAAAGTTAAATAAATAAAGAAAGAAAAAAAAAGAAACAACAATATTTTAAAATTTTAAATAGTTAACCTTTCACATATGTTCTCTCTGTCCTCCCCCTCCCCATCTTCTTTTTCTTTAATCTTTAAATTTTCTCTTTCTCCATATATATACATATATATATGCACACATACATATACATATATACATACATATATGCATGTGTATGTGTGTGTGTGTGTATTCCTTTTAAAAAAGATTTCATTTTAGGGACATGTCATATCCCAGGTCTTAATGTTAGGTGTCTGAATGATTAGCTTTCTTAGAATTATCAAAAATTTCAACTGACCCTCTGGCCACCTTCTAAATACTTGAAACTATGGGCATAGTAGGATGGTCCTCATCCACTGAGCCTCAGCTATAAAACTATCTCAATAAAAGGGGGGCAGTTTTGAATTGTTGCAGTAGAACTGAAGAAGCAGTTTTCTAACAAGGTTAGACCTATTTAAAATCAGAATCAACATGTCCCCTTAGAAGGGGATGGTTCTTATTAGCCCTGAGATCTAACCTGGAGTTTGAAAGGCAGAGATGAAATGTTGCCTCCTACCCTCAGGAGTAGTGAGACAACTTTCTTACCACTAGTGAGAAAGCATATGATTATAGGTGATCTCACTAGAATGGAAGTATTAGCAAGGGGATAAAGATGCAAAAGTCTTCTGATCTCACTCTCTTTTTAATTCCTTTACTCACTTTCAGCTATTTTGGCCAGAAATTTTGAAGGTCTTCCCCTCCCAGAGTGTTGTTTACTTATTTATTTTTTTAATTAGGTAAAAGAGGCCACTCTTTGCCTCATTTCTTGCCTAGCCTTAATCGCTGAATGGGCACTGCCTTACTCAAACTGAGATCTGAGAAAGACCTTAGTTATAAAAGGTCTCCCACTGCATCCAGGGCCATCTCCAGTTGTCTTGGTCTATATCTGGTCACTGGACCCAGATGGCTCCAAAGGAGAAAGTGAGACTGGTGATTTTGCCTAGCTGGCTTCATTTAAATCCAATTCCCTTGCAAGTTATAACATCACCTCCCTGATGTTATGGTCTTCTTCCAGAATGAAGGACAAATAACAACCTAGGTAGAGAAGAGGACTAACCTTAAGTACTTGTCTCTCATGCTTCACATCTCTGGTTTGAAGCAGTGAAGTCACCATGGTCTCATGTCAATGCAGACTCTAATGAGTCCTAGGAGACAATCAAATTTGATCCCACTTACAGAAATACTCATACCCCTTGTTGTTTGAAGATGCCTAATTAGAACTGCAGTCTACATTTACAGAAAGCATTTTTACAGTGTCATAAAAATAGTAGGTGCTTTGTTTCATTGTCATGTATTACATTTTTATTTATTTTTTTTTTATTAATTTTTTTATTTTTTTTAATGTTTAACAATCACTGCCATACAATTGCGATTTTATCCCTCCCCACCCACCCCCCGCTACCTCCCTCCCTCCCCACGACTGCATACAATTCTGTATAGATTCTACATATACTTTCCTATTGAGTATATTTTCACTATCGTCATGCTATGTAGTCAGACTAAGATAAATGAAAGAATCCGTATAACAAATCAGAACATGATACACAAACAGATACACATACACAAACATGATCTGCTACATTATGTGAGTGACTTCCATATTTCTCTCTCTGAGTGTGGAAGGCTTTTTGCCTTGAGGTCCACCATTGGGATTTTTTTTTTTTTTTTTTTTTTTTTCAGAAATTCTTGTGTTATTACAAAAATCTAAGTCTACCAGAAAAAACTCTCACACACTGTGGTTGTTGCTGTGCATAAAGTTCTCCTGGTTCTGCTCCTTTCACTCAGCATCAGGTCATATAAGTCCTTCCAGGCCTCTCTGAAGTCTTCTTGTTCATCATTTCTTATGGCACAATAGTACTCCATTACATTCATATACCATAATTTATTCAGCCATTCCCCAATTGATGGACATCCCCTTGACTTCCAGTTTTTGGCAACTACATAGAGTGCTGCTATAAATATTTTTGTACATGTGGGACCCTTTCCCATTTTTATGATCTCTTGGGGATATAGTCCTAGTAGCGATATTGCTGGGTCAAAGGGTATGCACATTTTTGTAGCCCTTTGGGCATAGTTCCAAATTGCTCTCCAGAATGGTTGGATGCGCTCACAGCTCCACCAACAATGAATTAGTGTTCCAACTCTCCCACATCCTCTCCAGCATTTATCATTTTCTTGTTCTGTCATGTTTGCCAATCTTATAGGTGTGATGTGGTACCTCAGAGTTGTTTTGATTTGCATCTCTCTAACCAATAGTGATTTAGAGCATTTTTTCATATGATTATAGATAGCTTTAATTTCTTCCTCTGAAAATTGCCTGTTCATATCCTTTGACCATTTATCAATTGGGGAATGACTTGTATGATTATACATTTGGGTCAGTTCTCTATATATTCTAGAAATGAGGCCTTTATCCCCGAGCTTAGCTGTAAAAATTTTTTCCCAATTTACTACATCCCTCCGGATTTTGGTTGCATTGGGTTTGGTTGTGCAAAAACTTCTCAGTTTAATGTACTCAAAGTTATCCATTTTGCATTTCATAATGCATTCTATCTCTTCTTTAGTAAAGAATTCTTCCCTTCTCCATAGATCTGATAAATACACTATTCCTTGCTTCTCCAGTTTATTCATGGTATCAGTCTTTATACCTAAATCATGTACCCATTTGGACTTTATTCTTGTGTACGGTGTCAGGTATGGGTCTATGCCTAATTTCCGCCACACTGTTATCCAGTTTTCCCAGCAATTTTTGTCAAACAATGAGTTCTTATCCCAGAAGCTGGGGTCCTTGGGTTTATCAAACAGAAGGTTGCTATATTCCTTGCCTACTGCATCTTGAGTGCCAAGTCTATTCCACTTGTCTACCTCTCTGTTTCTTAACCAATACCAAGTGGTTTTGATAATTGCTGCTTTATAGTACAGTTTAAGGTCTGGTAGCGCTAGGCCACCTTCCCAAGCATTTCTTTTCATTAGTCCCTTTGATATTCTGGACCTTTTGTTTTTCCAAATGAATTTTGATATTATTTTATCCAGCTCTAGAAAGTAATTGTCTGATAGTTTAATTGGTATGGCACTAAATAAGTATATTAATTTGGGTAGAATTGTCATTTTTATTATATTAGCACGGCCTACCCATGAGCAACTAATGTTTTTCCACTTACTTAAATCTGACTTTATTTGTGCAAAAAGTGTCTTGTAATTGTGTTCATATAGTCCCTGGGTTTGTTTTGGCAGGTAGACTCCTAAGTATTTTATACTGTCTACCCTAACTTTAAATGGGATTTCTCTTTCTATCTCTTGCTGTTGAACTTTGTTGCTAATATATAGGAATGCAGAGGATTTGTGTGGGTTTATTTTGTACCCTGCAACTTTGCCAAAGTTGTTTATTAATTCAAGTAATTTTTTACTTGAATCTCTGGGATTCTCTAGGTAAATCATCATATCATCTGCAAAGAGTGATAACTTAGTTTCTTCTTTGGCTATTCTAATTCCTTGAATATCTTTATCTTGTCTAATTGCTACAGCTAACATTTCTAGTACCATATTGAATAATAGTGGTGATAATGGACAACCTTGTTTCACCCCTGATCTTATTGGGAATGCATCTAGCTTATCCCCATTGCATATAATGCTTGCTGAAGGTTTTAGATAGATACTGCTTATTATTTTATGGAAAGTTCCCTTTATTCCTACGTTCTCCAATGTTTTTAGTAGGAATGGATGTTGTATTTTGTCAAAAGCTTTTTCTGCATCTATTGAGATAATCATGTGGTTTTTGTTAGCTTTGTTGTTGATGTGGTCGATAATGCTAATAGTTTTCCTAATATTGAACCAGCCCTGTAGTCCTGGTATGAATCCTACCTGATCATAATGTATTAATCTCATGATAAGATGCTGTATTCGTTTTGCTAAAATCTTATTTAAAATTTTTGCATCTATATTCATTAGGGAAATTGGTCTATAATTTTCTTTCTCTGTTTTGTCTCTTCCTGGTTTGGGTATCAAAACCATATTTGTATCATAGAAAGAATTTGGAAGGACTCCTTCTTCCCCAATTTTCAAGAATAGTGTATGTAGTATTGGAATTAACTGTTCTTTAAATGTTTGATAGAATTCACTTGTGAATCCATCTGGCCCTGGAGATTTTTTCCTAGGGAGTTCATTGATGGCTTGTTCAATTTCTTTTTCTGAGATGGGGTTGTTTAAGTATTCAACTTCCTCTTCTGTTAATCTGGGCAATTTGTATTTTTTAAAATATTCATCCATCTCGTTTAGATTATCGAATTTGTGGGCATAAAGTTGGGCAAAGTAGTTTCTAATTATTGTTTTAATTTCCTCCTCATTGGAGGTGAGTTCACCCCTTTCATTTTTAATGTTAGTAATTTGGTTTTCTTCTTTCTTTTTTTTGATCAGATTAACCAAAGGTTTATCAATTTTATTAGTTTTTTCATAAAACCAACTATTGGTTTTATTTATTAATTCAATAGTTTTCTTTATTTCAATTTTATTAATCTCTCCTTTGGTTTTCAGTATTTCTAATTTGGTATTTACTTGGGGATTTTCAATTTGTTCTTTTTCTAGCTTTTTCAACTGCAAGCCTAAGTCATTGATCTCCTCTTTCTCTATTTTATTTATGTAAGCATTCAGAGATATAAAACTTCCCCTAATAACTGCTTTTGCAGTGTCCCATAAGTTTTGGTATGTTGTCTCACTATTGTCATTCTCTTGAATGAAGTTGTTGATTGTTTCTATGATTTCTTCTTTAACCCAATCCTTCTTTAGAATTAGATTATTTAGTTTCCAATTGATTTTTGGTTTCTCTTTCCATGGCCTTTTATTACATGTAATTTTTAATGCATTATGATCTGAAAAGGATGCATTGATTATCTCTACCTTTCTGCACTGGATTGTGAGATTTTTATGTCCTAGTACATGGTCAATTTTTGTAAATGTTCCATGTACCGCTGAGAAAAAGGTATATTCCTTTCTATTCCCATTTAATTTTCTCCAAAGATCTATCATATCTACCTTATCCAGAGTTTTATTTACCTCCTTAACCTCTTTCTTGTTTATTTTAAGGTTGGATTTATCGAGTTCAGAGAGGGGGAGGTTGAGGTCCCCCACTAGTATAGTTTTGCTATCAATTTCTTCCTTCAACTCCCCCAACCTCTCCTCTAAGAATCTGGATGCTATACCACTTGGAGCATACATGTTTAGTAATGATATTGCTTCATTGTCTATGGTGCCTTTTAGTAGGATATAGTTTCCATCCTTATCCCTTTTGATTAGATCTATTTCTGCTTTTGCTTTGTCTGAGATTAGGATTGCTACTCCTGCCTTTCTTACATGAGCTGAAGCACAATATATTCTGCTCCATCCTTTGACCTTTATCCTATGTGTATCCCCCCGTTTCAAATGTGTTTCTTGTAAGCAGCATATTGTTGGATTATGGCTTTTAATCCATTCTGCTATCCGTCTCCGTTTTATGGGAGAGTTCATCCCATTCACATTCACAGTTATGATTACAATCTGTGTATTTCCCTCCACCCTCTTTCCTACCATTTGTGCTTTTAACTCTCCCGTCTCCCTTCCCCTCCTCAATAGTATTCACTTTTCTCCCCCTCCTCCTGCAGCCTTCCCCTCCTTCTTTTAGCCCCCCTCCCTTTTACTCCCCTTTACTCTTATTGCTTCTTTCCTCCCTTTTAGCCACCCTCCCCTTTCTTCCCCCTTCCCCTCCTACTACCTATAGAGCTAGTTAGGATTATCTGCTTAAGGTTATTGTTCCCTCCTTTGAACAAATCAGATGAGAGTACCTCTCAAACAATGCTCATCTCCCTCCCCTCCTTCCCTCTACTATGGTTTTGTACTTCTTCCTGTGATATAATTTACCATTTTCTGCTTCCCCCTTTCCACACCTCCTATTACATTCCCTTCTCATACTTAAATCATATTTTTGCCATGACATCATTTACTTTATGCCCGTTCCCTCTACATATATCCCTTTTATCATAATAGCTGCACAGTTCTTCAGATTAACAGGTAGCATCTTCCCTTACAGGGAGGTAAACAGATTGCCCTAATTGAGTTGCAAGTTTTTGTTTTTGTTTTTTCCCCTCTGTTTACCTTTTTATGATTCTCTGGAGACCTGCATTTGAAGATCAAATTGTCTATTGAGTTCTGGTGTTTTGGTCAGGAAGCTCTGGAAATCCCTTATTTCGTTGAATGACTTTCTCCTTGCCTGAAATGTTATGCTGAACTTTGCTGGGTAGTTGATCCTCGGTTGGAGTCCCAACTCCTTTGCCTTACGGAATATTGGGTTCCAATTCTTTCGATCTTTTAATGTAGAAGCTGCAAGGTCCTGTGTGATCCTGACTGTGTGACCTTGATATTTAAATTGTTTCTTTCTGGCTGCTTGTAGTATTTTCTCCTTCACTTGATAGCTCTGGAATTTGGCAACTATATTTCTTGGGGTTTTGAGTTTGGGATCCCTTTCCGGTGGGGAACGGTGGATTCTTTCGATGACTATTTTGCCCTCTGAGTCTAGTACTTCTGGGCAGTTTTCCTTGATGATTTCCTGGAAGATATTGTCCAGACTCTTTTCTTCATCATGGGTTTCTGGCAGGCCAATAATTCTTAGATTTTCTCTCCTGGATCTATTTTCCAGGTCAGTTGTTTTTCCAATTAAATATTTTAGATTTTCTTCCATCTTTTCATTCTTTAGATTTTGTTTGACTGACTCTTGTTGCCTCATTGAGTCATTAGTTTCTACTTGCCCAATTCTAATCTTGATCGTATTGTTTTCTTCAGTTAGCTTTCGCATCTCCTTTTCCATCTGGCCAATTTTTCCCTTTAAGGAGCTATTTTCTCCATTTAATTTTTGTACTTCTTTTTCCATTCGACCAATTTTCCCAGTTAGGTTTTGGGTTTCCTTTTCCATCTGATCAATTTTCCCTATTAGGTTTTGAGTTTCCTTTTCCGTTTGATTAACTCTTCCTTTTAGGGAATTATTCTCTCCAGTTAATTTTTGAACTTCCTTTTCCATTTCTTCAATTTTCTTTTTCAGATTGATGTTCTCATCAGTGAATTCTTTTTTTATGGTTTTAAAATCATTGGCCAGTTTTTCTTTTATATCCTTCTTCAGACGTTCCAGGTAATCTAGTTGTGCTTGCGAGAAATTCATATTCCCATCTGAGGTTTCAGATGGAAGTACAGTCTCAGCTCTGACCTCTTTGGTGTTTGTGTTTTGGTCCTTATCCCCATAGAAAGATTCTATGGTTTTTTCACTTTTCGTCTGCTTTTTCCGATTCATGATGTTGGCTGAGTGTTGTAGCTTTTGGTTCTTTCAGTCAGAAGATACAGATCTTTTAAGTTGAGTTGATGTTTGTCTAGGCTAAAAGCAGGCTTTTTTTTTTGTTGTTGTTGTTGTTTCCCAGATCAACCCTGGGTTTAGCTTGATAGGTGTGTGGGAGGTGTGGTCTGTTCTCAGGATATCTCCTCAGCTGGCCTGAGGCAAAGGCAAGGTCCAGGGGGATGGTGATCCCAGCTTCCCTATTGTCTTCCCTTTTCCCCTGGAGGGCTGGGGCACGCCTAGAGGCTAATGTGTGTTCCCGCCCCTCCTGGGGCTCGTCTCCCGGGCTGAGGCTTGCTTGGGTCTCAGTGCGAATTTTTCTCTGCCTTGGGTCGTCTGTCCCTCCAGATAGCCTCCACCACGGTAGGAAGAATCCCCCTTTGCCACCTCTCCAGCCTCTGGTGTTATGAGACCACCCGCCCCCTTCTGCTGCTCCCACTGATCCAGGATCAATCTGGGGAAGAATTTTATGGTTCCCTCACGGTCATCGGGGGGGAGGGGAGAGCACTTACTGATCACTCCGGCATCCCAGCTTCTGGATGTTCAAGTAGTGACCCACTGAAGTCCCGTCTTTAGGCTGAAGATTTCAAAGGCTGTTGCGCTGATATCGTTGGCTTGGCCTGGCTTATCTCCTGCTCCGCTGGTCTCGCCCGCCACTCTCGGGCCCCTCGGGTCGCCTCCGCCCTGCCGCGCCGACCGCGCTGCGCTGCGCTGTGCGCCGGGCTCTTACCCCCGCGGAACAGATCCCTCCCGTGGACCTTCCAGTCCAGCCTGGGCTCCGAATCTGTCAAAGTCCGTCTCCCACTGGATTCTACACCTCCAAAGTCTGGTCAGACTCTCCCCCCAGAGATATCCAAAGGAGTTTTTCCAGGAGCTTAGGTGAGTCGTTGCTTTCACTCCGCCATCTTGGCTCCGCCCCCCTACATTTTTATTAACTTTACGTGTTTCACCAAGAATGCAAATGTTCTTTTCCTGTCCTTCATGTGAAATTGTTTCTTTCATTGGTGTGATTCAGTCAACAGGGATCTTTTTGTTGACTGCTTAAAGATCCTGTGTTACTGACTGGGAGTGGCAAAGAGTAGGAATACAGGGCAAGGGAAAAAAACTCTGACAATGGAAATAAGTGCAAAGGGGACAGATTTGAGACACATTACATCCAAGAAACTTCTTCATCCTGAAGCCTACACCAGCTGTGAAATTCACACACTAGATGTACCCTCTGCCTCAGAAACCTCTCCCTCGGATAGACCCCTTTAAGTAGTTACTCAAGGGATGAACCCTTTTAATTAAAAAAAAAAAATCAAACTGGGAGGGGAGGACCCTCAAGGTTCCTGGGTCAAAGAGAAACAGTTACTATTTAGTATTTATATTCATTCTGTGCTAGGTGGGCGGGGACCTGTTGTCTAATCTATAAGCTCCAGAGTGAATTGGGTTTAACGCTTGGTCTATGAGTAAGAAATCTAGTCAGTAAACCCAAATGAATAAATGAATGACTTCAAGTGAGATCATAAGATAATGGAACTTAGAATTCAAAGAGACCTTAGAGATCTAGTATAATTTTTTTCCAAAGCTTTATGCAGCACTGATCCAGGTACAAAAAAATAAATAAAAATAAAAATAAAAAACTATACCCATTCACTTTTTATGAAACAATATTCATATATAATTTTCTTAATTCATGTTAAAATTAAATTAATAAATGTCACTCAAACAAACATGTAACAAAATAATTTAACAAATACAGATATTTGTTAATGTAATTCTTGGTTATTTTAAGTTAAATCATAAAATATTAGCCATAATAATATTATCAATGTAATACATGGGCTTTTTTTAGTCCAAATTTCTCAAATCATTATATAAGATGATATTGAAAATTCCTGTAATTATTTCTCAACTACTGAGACTGATAACTTGTCTTTATATCAGGTAAAACAGAAAATTCTGCTTCACAGAAATAAGTTGTAATATATGGTAGTAAAATTTGAATCTTTTTTTTTTTAAATCTCTCTAATCACCCATAGATAAAACATAAAATTTTCAAGTTGAAACATTTATTTCAATGTACTATCATGAGGCAAGTCTATTAATTGTTCTTATCCAAGTGGAACAGGAATAAATGTATCATATTTGTCCATGACAAATGGCTTTCTTATTCACTAATACCTAGAAATATCTACATCTTTAAAATAAATTGAAAGTTGCTTGGGAGTACAGCTCTAGAGATTAATAAGCAAGAGTTTACTTTCTTCTATTTCATTTATAAGGCCAATATAAATGTGTGTGTGTGTGTGTGTGTGTATACACACACACACACACACACACACACACACACACACACACACACACACACACATTTACATAGGAAAACAAAAATATTACTTTGTAGGTTCTCTAACTTTTATAAATACAATCACTTATCTTTCTGGACTAGGCCATGAATTTGAGAACCTTATGTTGATTTATTTAGAATAATCAGTTCTTCAAAAAATATGCCAACTGCAAATTTTGGGAGAAAATCTTTATTTTTCAATGATTTTGCTTCATATTTATTATTACTAACACTAAGAATAAAATACTAATTTCTCCTAATTTATACAACCTCCGAAATACATTGGCACAAAAAAGCTAGAATGTTTTATAAGAAAAAAGTTTCTATGCTTTACCCTTGAATCAAACAATATTGCAAAGAATCTTACTTTTAACAGATTTTAATCAACTTTAATGATTATCCTAATTATAACTTGAAAAACTCGTGTAGCTCCTTACTCATATTTCTTGATAAAAGTGATTGTCTGTGAAGCATGCAACATATAAATTCTGCCAAAGGGGCCGCATTTTTAACTAATGTTTATAGACCTATATCCAAGCCACACATCAATTAAATTCTGTCAGCAAAGAGTTTAGTACAATTCTCTTGTTATATCATTTTCATTTTCAAAGCCATCAATCATATTGATCTAGTTATATGTTGGTTTCCAATGTATAAAATGATCTGTAATATCATTTTCATTTTTAAAATCATCAATCATATTGATCTGATGTGTTTGTGTTGGTTTTTTAAGTTTAAAATTATTTGTAATGTCAGTCTCAATTAGACATTCTGAATTATCTTTAACCATATCTGTTGCTTCATCCACTTATAATGCAAAATAGAGCTTGTTTTTTGAATAATTTTGATCAAAACATTCTTCAAAAATATGCACAATTCTCTCTTTGATTACATTATGCAGTGAAACCATTTGGAGTTCTCCTAGATATTGTTGATAGTTGCAACTATATCAACAATTTCAAATAACACCAATGTTTCTCCTGATAAATTACTTCTTTTATGCTTAGCGATTTTGTAAAAAATAAAATAAAATCTTATTGAAAGGGTTGTCATGGTGTAGTAAGTACAGCATTCAATTTGGAGTTGGGAAGAATTGGGTTCAAATGCCACCTCAAACACTTATTAATTGTTTGACCATAGGTACTTGCGCAATTAAGTGACGTTGCTTAATTTCTCCTTGCCTCAGTTTCCTCACCTGTAAAGATGTAAGATTTTGATTCAGTGGTCTCTAAGTTTGCTTCACCTTTGATTGATAGACTTTTTGATTCCAAACACCATCTTATTTTCTATAGAAAATTACCTTGTCTTGCCATCACAATATATATATATATGTATATATGTGTATATGTATGCATATGTGCATATGTTTACACACTTCCAAAATGTCATTTTGATTTATTAGGTTTCATGCTATGTAATGGTAATTTAAATGGTAAGATCTTTCCCATTTATTAATAGGCCCATGTGACCTCCTTAAATCATATAGAAGCTTAAGTCACATGTAAAGGGAGGAGCTCACTGAATGGGTGGAACTGGAAGGGTGGAGCCAAATGGGGAGGAAATTGGTGAGAGGGGTTAGGAGCAGAGAAGAAAGGACACAGGCAGGCAGGCACAGCTAATCTTGTGAATATTTGTTTGTGGGAAGGCCCCAGCAGAGGGGAAAGGCTTGGGAATGGCTTTGTCCCCTGCAGTGATACTGTATATTGACTTCTTGGTTACTATGACAGATTTGGCTTTCTGGTGTTGGGATTTGACTTTCTGGTGTCTGAATAAATATTTTTCTTCTGCCTTCTATATGGAGTGATTCAGAACTACATCAGCATAGTCATAGTCACAGTCAGTGGTGTGCAGTGGCCAAAGCATATAATACTCAGTATTGATGATAACACTTCTGATTCCCTATGATAAACATAGTGAATCACATTTTCTGAATTTCAATTTTTTACTTATATTTCTGCTATTTGAACTATATACACATCTTATATCGAAAAGTAATGCTATTTTTTTTAAAAAATTAGGATAATTAAATTTAAATTTAAGCATTAAAAGTTCAAAAAACTGTCTTTTAAAAGTTACTTCATATCTTTAAGATGAATTATTTAGGAAATTAACTTATTTTTATCAAATTTACTCAAATTAATGATGTTGAGAAACATAACAGATAGGATAGGATGTTTAATTTTTATTCAAATAATATTTAACTTCATGTTTATAGACCACATTAAAGTGCAGCAAACAGGGAGGAGATAGAACTCATCTATGTTATTGGTCTACTGACAATAATAGTGGTGGATTGTAACAACATTGAAATTCAACGTGTTAACTCAAATTTGACCTCATCTGCACGTACCATATTAAATAATTGTGGTCCTAAATTTATTTTCAGTTGAAAATAATTCATCATGTTAGTCTCACAATTGTTGCCTTTGATTTGAACTTGGTTTTCACTGATAAAAGTTATTACATTAATTTAGGAATTAAACTAAAAACATCTAGTAATTTTGCTTCACACTCCTTCTAATAAGGTCTTATATCTTTCCCCCTGGGATGGTCTTGTGGGGGAGGAGTGAGAACACCACAGTTTTTAAACCTCTGATCTAATCCAACCTATTTGATTTTGCAGATTAGGAAACTGAGACAAATTGTAAAATGAAATGATTTGCCCAAGGTCATATAGGAAGCAAATGCTAAAGCAAAGATTCAAATTCAGGTCTTCTGGAACTAAACCACCCTATCTCACTAAATGCAACTTGATTTATATCAAACTACATTCAAGGACCTAGCTGAGTTCCTAGAACTTATATATCTGTGTATCAGTTGTATCTCCTTTTTTTTTTTTTTTTTACAGATGGTCAAGAGAATTCTCAAAAGGAATGAAAAACAAGTAGTGACAGGCAAGACAAGACACCAGCAGCCTTCATTTCTATTCTATAACATTTTTCATTCTACAGTATTTCTTGACAAAACCACAAAGAAGAGGGTAAGATAGTGGTAGTAATGGAGAGCTAGAAGATGGGAAACAAGAAATGACATATTCAGGGTTCTTGTGAGGCTCAAATGAGGTAATAGATATAAAGCACTTTGTAAACCTTTAAGTGATACATAAATACCAATTATTAATATAATTATTATTAACCTACAAATACCAGGCCTCTCCCCTCATCATGACTTCATTATTTGAGACTTCTATTGCACTCCTGCTCAACTTGAGCAATGTTTATATAGCACTAGAGGGGTACACTAGTAAATGTTCAACTGGCTCTCTGTAGGTGGGAAGAGGGGAGACATACACACAAACATATACAAACACACACACACATACACTTTGAAATTTTATTTACATTAATAATATTTTCTTGTCTAGAAATTAACAAAACAAACCAGGCACTGATTTGTAGCAGTTGCTGATTTCTGAGATACAGATGGTCACTCTGACAAGCCGGTCTCACAAACCACTTAGATCTGGCTTCAGCACACCTTTGGATATTTCAATGGTGAGGAAGGAAAGAAAAAAGAAAGTGTATTCCTAAGGAAAGGGAGGACTAGAAGGATTGTGAGTGACTCACAGAATGTAGTCAAGGCTAAAGAGAAAGGAGTGAGACCTTTGGCATGAATTAATGTAGGCAAGGAGCGCCTACAAAAAGGAATTTGCTGAGGCCCTTCTAAGAGTACACTCTAGGAGAGTCAGTAACTACCTCCATATTCAAGTGATTGTAAAAAGGTACAGTTTTGTTTTAAATCCGAATAATTAGAGCTACCTAAAAGTGAAATGGGCTTTCTCAGGTGGTAATGAATTCATTCTCAAGGTCTTCAAGTAAAGTTGCATAAGTATTTCTCACGTATATTATAGATGGGTTCCTTATTCAAGTATAGGTTGGATTATATGCCTCTGAGTTCCTCTTAAACTTTGTAAAAGTATAAAATGTCCCCATTATCAAAACAGGAAATTATCACATAAGAGAATGAACTAGTATCAGCTGGAGAAGTCATGAAAGTGATAAATCAACAGCCCAAGGGAAAACCAAACAAATAATCTTGATCCAATGGATTTACAAGAGTATTCCATCATATATTTAAATAACAAATAACTCCTGCGCTATATAAAGTGTTCTCAAAAACTAAAAAAGACATTTTAACAGATTTATTCTATGATACAAACGTCGCCTGGATCCTAAAACTCAGAAGAAATAAAGCAGCAAAAGAAAACTATAGAACATCATTACCATCTACTGATATAAAATATTGAATATAATACTACCAAATAGTCTATGACAGGTTTTTGAAATTATTCAATGTAATAAGATTCGATTTATATGAGGAATTCAAGGATAGTTTAACACTAAGAAGACTATATAAATAATCATATTAGTAACAAGACAGTAAATCCAAACTTATCAAGATATATTTAGCAAGCCATTGCATATTATACCTTTCTGTATTTCTTCATATATACATGTACAAATATATGTATGTATATACACACACATATATATGTATAATTTGTGTATCCAAATATTCAGAGATAAAATTATTGAATATTGAATTATATGAGTTTAAAGTGTAGTTTTAATATTTTAACCATCCTTGAATTACTGGTAAGAAGCTAACGTAATCACAATGATTAATTTTTTATTATATTATACTAATTTGATAATATATTTATATATTATATATTTGACATTATTTATAATTGTATGTTACTTACAAATATCATAGATAGTACTTACATATAAATATCAGTAAATATTTGGGTCTATAATATCCTTTCTCCATTTTAGCTCTCCTTGATTTAGGGAAATAGGTGCATATACCTTTATTAAACATCTTCTGTGTGTCAGGCACTGGAGAACTGTGTTAAGTAATTATAAATCCCTCCTTTTTCCAGTACCTCAAAACTATTCAAGTATCTCAAAACATATATATATGTATATGTATACACATATATATGTATATACATATATGTATACATATATGTATATATGTGTATACATATAGATGTATATGTATACATATATGTATGCACATATATGTATATTCACAAATATATACACACATATATACTATGCATATTTAAATATAATTTCTATATTTATATAATTTATATAATGTATATATATTTATATATACAAATATAGATACACAGATTCATGTACATATATCCACATTGAGAACTAGTGTCATTCTCCCCTCTCTTTTAGAAGCAATCCTAATAAAGTTTAAAAAAAACAGTTCACCTAAAAATGCATAGTCTATATCTGACCAAGAAACCTACTATTAGAAATTTCATGTTGTAGGGAATACATACAAAAACATTTAAGAATGATGCAAGTATATATTTGAAGTATAAAAACACTTGTAGACTGATGTCTACAGAGGCTAGGTAAGAGAGGTGGTCCCCTGAAAAACTGAGAGGAAAGAGAGACAGCGACGGAGACAGAGAGACAGACACAGATAGAGAAAGATAGAGAGAGAAACTATGGAAAGTGAAATCTGAGCTACAGAAAGTAGAAGTGAAAAGAATCATATATTGGGGGAAAGTAGAATTATTGACTTATGAAAGCCAGTGTTCTGGGAGAAAAGGTGAATAAAAAGAACTGGAGCTAAGCAGGAGGATGCAGGGATAGCAGAGGGTAGTACCAGTGGCAGGGCTACCACCATGATCTGCTGAGATCTAAGGAAAAATGCTTCAGTGGTAGAGAAAACCAGAAAATGGAAATATTAACACAGAGTAGTAAATGGTCACCACTTCTGAGAGTGGCAGGAGATAAGAGCTGTAGGAAGCAAGGCAATATGGCTTCAATGGCAAAGTCATGAAAGAGATTATGAATGTGAGAGAACAAACTCCAAATATCCCAAACTAGAGTCCCTCAAGGGGTTATGAAGGTCTGTAAAGGAAGTTTCCTCACTATGGAGCTCCTTTCTAGGAGCTAGGATATGAGTCTAATAAGCTTCTTGAGGGCAGGGAATGGTTCACTTTTATCTTTGTAGTCCCATTGTTTAACACAGCACCTGGCACATAACATAGTACTAAATGCTTGTTAAATGATTGATTTCCATTAGCTTGTAAATAAAATCGTTATGTTTTGAGCCTTAGAAGACTATATGCTCTAATGATGACTTGAGGGAATATAAGATACTGACGCCCCCAGATCACTTGATGAGGGCAATGAGCCAGAGAAGTATCTGATTCCCAACATACCTGGAGCCTTTGTGTCATGAGGGAGCCTAGGACACAAACATTAGGACACGACGGAATTTCCTAGTTGAAATGTAACTGAGGGAATATTTAGCCCCACCTATATTTATTTAGAAATCAGGTCTACAATAATCCTTCACAAATTGCCATTCAGCCTTTGTCTGAAGTGCTGCAGTGATGGAGAACCCTAACAGAGAAAGCCAATTTTGGACAACTTTATGTCTTAAAAGTATTCCTTATGTCAAACCCAAAATCTACCCCTCTAGCATCCCCAACCCATTGTTTCTCTCTTTACCTTCTGGAGCCAAGCAGAATAAGATGAATTCCTTAATATGAGGGTATTTCACAAACTTAGACAGTGGGTATGCCTTCTCTCAATCTTTTGTCAGTGGTGATGAGAGGCAGTGAGTCATTGAATGGAAAGCTTGCCCCAGAGTCAGGTAGAAAGATTCACATTCAAATTTCATTTCCAACATATACTGGATTTGTGACCTTGGGTAATTCACTAATCCCTTAATTCTCCCAGGCAACTCTGTAAGACTGTGTCAGAAGAGTTGCTGATATGCAATACCAGAAGGAGTATTTTCCCTCGGAAGTTTCCTACATGGATGAAATCAGATATAGATGACTCCCCCCCCTCCAAAAAAAGGTGAAGCATTTAATGTGCAGAGGACTCACTATAGAGGAACTGAGGCATAGAACCTATCTAAGCTGCAATACTAAGATGACATTCTAAAACGTAGAAACTTTTCGATACCTTGGGTGGTAACACTAAAATAAACTGGCATTAAGGATGTCTAGTGTTGTCACACAGAGGAATAATGAGATTGAAAATTGAGGTGTAGCAATCTGGTTTTTCACACATTTATTCTACTGCAGAAGGGAGGGGCAAGGTTGAAGAATCAGTAAGGTACATAATTAACTCACCCTCATTCAGGTAAGCAGAATAAGCTATTTGTTTCAGACACACTATCAAATACTCTGATCTAAGTAGATTAATTATAAGCCTCTACGTCCCATCCACCCCCCGACTTGAGGTATTCCCATAAGATCTTCTCATTGTTATGTTCTTATGTCATTGGACAATATCATAACGACTTTTGATTCTGGCATATTTTTGTCTCTCCATCCTGTACATGTCTAAACCAGGTAGACAGACAAAGAAAAAGACAATAGACAAGTCTTCAGGCAAAATGTACTTAGAAGATTTTGCTCTATTTAGAGAATACTCCAAGCAGATATTTTGGTTAAGTAGTAAAGCTATCTTTCACAAAGGTATCTGAATTGTGTGTTGTTATGCCTGAGGGAACAGAAATAATAATTCACAATGCACCAAAAATACAGAAACAGCTTATTAAATTTATGTTTTGAGTCCCAAGTAAAACAAAAGAAAAATCTGCAATGATACAATTGACAAGTGTTAGCATCAAAATATTGATAAATATCACAACAGACAAAACTGCCTTTTTCCTTTAAATAATTTTTGAAGAGCACTTTCAGGAAAATATTTCTTTCGATAATAAAATACTTGCTGAATGTATAAGAAGCACTATGCTAGGAATTATGGGAAATATAAACGTATATAACATGTTCCCTGACCTCAAAGTTACAATCTTACCTATTCCTTCAAATGGCAAGAAGGATAAAAGGGGACTTCAAAAACAAGGCTGAGGGGACAGGGGAGAATAGTTAGGGTTATATTAGAAACTATATTTATATACAATGAATTCTTTTGTTGAAAAGTTTTAGATGTCATATGTATCAAACAACATCATGAAAAATGAAATCCACTCTCTTTTTCTGGTTACCAACAGAGCACTCGTTCCAGAAGCAGTTATATTTGGTCAGATTATCAACTGGTTAAAAAACAAGGAAAAAATGTCAAAAGCAATACCAAATTAAAACAAAGCTTAAAGATAAAAGATATTATATGCAACTCCAGCAGTACTGATACAACCTGCTTAAGAAGATATCAACTAGACAAAAGCAAAGTCATTTACTCTATCACTGTTTCTCAAAGAAATGCAGCTGTCAAAAACAATCAACACAATGAGGAGACCAAACGAACCTAGAAACTGTCTCAGCCAGTAAATATTTGCCAATCAGAGGCATGAAGCTGGAGTCTGCGTGAATTTAGAGTACAAGTTACAAAACATTTGTAAAGAAGATGGTAGAAGATTATAAATTCATGAGCACTATAGTAAAAAGTAGTTAAATGGGAAATTTAATGTGAGATCCACATATGGTCTCACCCAGATAGATAATTCTAATGATATTTGTAGATGAAACTGGAAAAAAAACAACAATAGGTTTGAAATGAAACATTTCTCCTGTTTATATTGTCCTATGCCAAGCTACAAGGGGAGAGATATGAAAATATTTGGACTTTACCACCTCAGTACCCAATGCACTGTATCAGTATATAGTGATAACACTTAAAAGGATGAAGTTAAGAGAAAATAACTAGATCTAACAGAGTACATACTGAATATGAGCTAGAGACAATACTTTTAAAACACCAACAAAATAATTTTCCAGGTATTTCAAAGGAGCAAGAATTTTATAGATGGAAAAGATTGTGGATATTATTTTTAGGAGAAGGAGAA
The DNA here is from genome assembly GCF_028372415.1 of Notamacropus eugenii. Classification (NCBI taxonomy): domain Eukaryota; kingdom Metazoa; phylum Chordata; class Mammalia; order Diprotodontia; family Macropodidae; genus Notamacropus; species Notamacropus eugenii. Next base: position 22,890,465 of record NC_092878.1, read on the forward strand.
CTGATGTTTTTTATTTTTCAAGAAAAAATGTATTAGCTCTCTTCAGCAATCAGAGGAACCAATTAGTACACTTGTTCAGGAATTTATTATATGGTCCCTTAATTACTTTGCTTTTAAGTGAGACAGAGACACAGATAGAGAGAAACAAAGAGATGGTAAAGGACAGGAAAAATACAGACCCTTCTGCCTTTTGCAGATGATTTTCTACAGCAGAATATATAGCATTTTTATTAACCTTTAAAAAAATTACCTTTACCAAATATCTACCAAAGTGGAAATTAAAGTACAAATAAAAACAAATGTTTATTACTATGACTTCCCTTTCAAAAAATTCAAAAAAAATTTTTAAAGCCAATTTAATCAAAACCCACGCATTCAGAATCAATACTTCCTAACATTGAAATATAGTTAACATCAATGTAGAAATTTGGTTGGCTAGAGAGTCAAGTAAGCTTCTACTTAATAAAAGTATAATCGCAAAAATATTAAATCATTGTTTTCACAAAGATACAGTTCACTGAAAAATCACCAAAAATTCAGATTTGTCAGAGTATTTAGAGTCCTTAGATTACATCAAATCCATGCATCCTTCAAATGGTCTGCTGTTGTCCTTTTTTTCTGATCAGAAATTTGTGGATGTCTGAAATCATACTACAAGCAGCAACTGTTACCTTAGCAAGAGAGTCCTATTTTTCTTCATGAATGGCAAGCTTTAAGTGACAAGGAATAGTGCATTAACCTGTAAATCTTGGGAAATATTTCCTGCCAGCTCAAATACCTTGGCAGTTAGATATTTCAGGATGGCTGCTGGACTCTATGCAGCAGCAAGTTCTTCCATATATTCCTCATTTGTTGTCATGGGCTACAGATATCTATGGATATGGGACATTTAGCAGCCCCCAAAATAAAGAAACTGAGTTTAAAAGAGTATATGCCAGAAGACAAAAGATTTAAGCTTATAATCAAGAATAATTGATGTAGGAAAGCTGAGTATAATCCTACAAAGTGTGGGAGAGAAATTGACCTTATTGGAATAGAGGACTTTCAAGCATTTTTGATAAAAAAGGTCAGAGCTGCATAGAAATTTTGAAAGACAAACATAGGAGCTAAGAGAAATATAAAAATATAAACACAAGTGAATAATAATAAAGGACAAAATAAGGACAAGCTCTTACATTTTAACATAAGGAAATCTATCCCTTAAGAATCTAATCATCATGGATCACAGACAGAGTTTAATAAGACAGAGGGTCTAAGAAGTGTTGTTATGATTTAATGATCTTAAAGGAAGAAATAAAAGGGAGAAGAACAAAAGGAATTTGCTAGTGGGGAAAGAAAAAGAAAGGATGAAGAAAATTATCTCACATAATCAGGAGGTATAAGTAAAAAACATAATCAATACCAATGCAAAAAATTTAATAGCAGTCAGCAAAGAGACTATAATAACATATCCCAAAGATTATACACTATGACCTAGTTGTATTTATACCAAAAATGCAGAACTACCTCAATATTAGGAAAACTGAAATCATACCTGATTGCATTAATAAGAAAAAAAGCACAAAAAAGTATGAGATTATTTCAGTAAATGCAGGAAAAATTTTGAACTGATACAATATCTATTCCTACTTAAAATAGAAGGAAGTATAAGAATATATAGATCTTTCTTTAAAAAGATATGCAGTTTCTATCTAAAATCAAGAACCAGAATTACCAGTAAAGAGGAAAAACTAGAAAACTTTTCAATATGATCAGAGGTAAAATAAGGAAGTCAGTTATCACCATTACCATTCAATGTACAGCTAGAAATGCTAGCTATAATGATAAGACAAGAAAAATGAAATTGGATGAATAACCATTAGCTAAAAGAAAACAAAATTTGCACTCTTTGTAAGTGATATTATCTCTATAATATACTTAGATAATCCTGAAGTACATAATGCCTTCAGCAAGTTTCAGGATACGAAATAAACCCACATAAATCATTAGCATTTTAAAAAATAAAATTATAAAATAAAAGAAGTTAAAGACTCAACTAGTATTTTATAAAGTTAAATATCACAAACCTGTGGGGATTGTTGAATGGTAATAAAAAAGAATATACATACATATGTATATGTATGTATGTATGTATGTATGTGTATATATATCAAATTATGCAAAGCAACACACACAAATATTTCAAAAGCCAGAAAAAGATAGAAAGAGTAATTTAATTTAAAATACCTAGTTAATTTATAAACTACTGAGTGTAATCTCACCAATAAAAATACAAGAATTATGTGAATAAAACTACAAAATACTAATTGCCAAAATACAAATTCAAATTAATTGGAAAATATCAATTGCTTGTGTATAGGTTAGACAATACAATGAAAATAAATATCTTTCCTATATTAATTTATTTATTCAGTACCATACTAATCAAAGTGCCAAAACATTACTTTCCAAAGCTAGAAAAATAATAACGAAATTCATCTGGAGGAATAAAAGGTCAAGAACATCAAGGGAAACATTGGGGGGAGGAAGATGGGAGCTAGCAGGGCTAGATCTCAAACTATATTACAAAGCAGAAATCATCAAAACAATTTGGTACTGGTTAAGAAATAGGCCAATAAGTAGAACAGACTACATATGCAATATATAGAAGCAAATAAACACAATAGCATACTGTTTGACAAACACAGAGATCCCAGGTATCTGGGTAAGAACTCACTCTGACAAGAACTGTTAGGAAGGTGGAGAGTAAACTGGACAAATTTAGGTACAGACCAAAATTTAGGTATAGGTATATAGGTATAGGTATAGGTATAGGTATAGGTATAGGTATAGGTATAGGTATAGGTATAGGTATAGGTATAGGTATAGGTATAGGTATAGGTATATATATATGTGTGAGTGTGTGTGTGTATGTGTGTGTATATTTTATATATATATATATACATATACATATACATATACATATACATATATATATACATATACATATACATATACATATACACAGAGAGAGAGAGAGAACCTCATAATATAAAAGTACATGAGTTAGACCTAAGGGAGACAACTTAAATTAGAGTAGTGAGAGGCAGAGGCAAAATGGCAGAGTAAAAGCAGGGACTTCTCTAAGCTCTCCCACAAAGTCCTCCAAATGCCTGTAAAAAATGACTCTAAACAAATTCTAGAACTATAGAACTCACAAAATGACAGAGTTAAACAAATCACCAGCCCAAAACAACCTGGAAAGTCGACAGGATCTTTCAGACCAGGCAAGGAGGGGAGCACAGACCAGCATGGGCAGCAATGGAACAGATGGGCAGGAGCAGGCTTCAGGGGACTGAATCGTTGGCATCTGTGACAGGTTTCAGACTTCACAACCCACAAACACCAAAAAGGTCAGTGGGAAAATGCTGTGGGACCTGGGTGAAAGAGGAGTGCACTGTCTATTTGTGTCTGACCACAACCTCAGGGCAGTGGAGGTGGTGGCAGTGGCATCCAAAGGTGGCAGCAGCAGCAGAGGCTTCAAGTGAGGCTTTGAGCAGCTGATACAAAATCCCTGAAGCCTGGGACAATACATTCATCTCAACCCCACCCCGACTGGAAGCAGAGTCTTACCTTGATAAAGCAAGTGTTTGGCTGGGAAGATGAATAAACATAATAAAAGAACTCAGACTATAGAATCCTACTTTGGTGACAAGGAAGATCAGGTCATACACTAGAGGATGACAGCAGAGTCAAAGCTCCTACATCAAAAGCCTCCAAGGAAAATATGAACTAATCACAGGCCATGGAGGAGTTCAAAAAAGATTTTGAAAATCGAGTAAGAGAAATAGAGGAAACATTGGGAAGAGTAATGAGAGTGATGCAAGAAAATCATGAAAAATGAATCAACATCTTGCTAAAGGAGACTCAAAAAATACTGAAGAAAACAACACCTTAAAAAAAAGACTAACCCAAATGACAAAAGAAGTTCACAAAGCCAATGAGGATAAGAATGACTTAAAAGGCAGAATAGGGCAAAAGGAAAAGAAAGTCAAAAGCTCACTGAAGAAAATGATACCTTCAAAATTAGAATGGAGCAAATGGAAGCTAATGACATTATGAGAAATCAAGAAATTATAAAAGAGAACCAAAAGAATGAAAAAATAGAAGACAATGTGAAATATCTCATTGGAAAAACCACTGAGCATGAAAATATATTCAGGAGATATAATTTAAAAAATTGGACTACCTGAAAGCCATGATCAAAAGAAGAGCCTAGACATCATCTTTCAAGAAATTATCAAGGAAAACTGCCTTGATATTCTAGAACTAGGGGTAAAAATAGATATTGAAAGAATCCACCAATCACCTCTGAAGAGAGATCCTAAGAGGAAAACTCCAAAGAATGTTTTAGCCAAATTCCAGAAGTCCCAGATCAAAGAGAAAATATTGCAAGCAGCCAGAAAGAAACAATTCTATTATTGTTGAAATATAATTAGGATAACAGAAGATTTAGCAGCTCCTACATTAAGGGATCTGAAGGCTTGGAATATGATATTCCAGAGGTCAGAGGAGCTAGAACTAAAACCAAGAATCACTTACCCAGCAAAACTGAGTATAATCCTTCAGGGGAAAGATGGACATTCAGTGAAACAGAGGACTTTGAAGTATTCTTGAGGAAAAGACCAGAGCTGAATAGAAAATTTGACTTTCAAATACAAGAATCAAGAGAAGCATGGAAAGATAAACAAAGAGAAATCATAAGAGACTTATTAAAGTTGAGCTATTTATATTTCTACATAGAAAGATGAAATTTGTAATTCATGAGACATTTCTCAGTATTAGGGTAGTTGGAGGAAACAGATGATAGACAGATATATAGACAGACAGACAGACAGACAGACAGATTGATAGATAGATAGATAGATAGATAGATAGATAGATAGATAGATAGATAGATAGATAGATAGATAGATAGATAGATAGATAGATAGACAGATGGCACAGGGTAAGTTGAATATGAAGGGATGATATCTAAAAAATAAAATTAAGGGGTGAGAGAAGAATATATTGGGAGGAGGAAGGAGAGATAGAATGGGGTAAATTATCTCACCTAAAAGAGGCAAGAAAAAGGTTTCACAACAGAGGGGAAGAAGCAGAAGGTGTGAAGGAATGAGTAAACCTTACTCTCATTGTATTTGGTTTAAGGAGGGAATAACATACACACTCAATTGGATATCTTATCCTACAGGAAAGTAGGGGAGAAGGGGAAAAGAATGTGGGATGATAGAAGGGAGGGAAGATTGGGGGAATGAGTAGTCAGAAGCAAACTCTTTAGAAAAGGGACAGGGTCAAAGGAGAAAATAGAATAATTGAAGGGAGGGATAGGACAGAGGGAAATACAGTTAGTCGTTCACAACATGACTATTATGGAGGTGTTTCGTATAACTATATATATATAACCTATGTTGAATTGCTTGCCTTCTCCATGGGGGTGGGTGGGGAGGGAAGAAGGAAAAGAATTTAGAACTCAAAGTTTTAAAAATAAATGTTAAAAGTTGTTTTTACATGCAACTGGGAAATAAGATATACAGGCAATAGGATACACAAGCCTATTTTGCCCTTCGAGAAAATAAAGGGGAAGAGGCTAAGGAGATGGGTGATAAAATGGAGAGCAGACTTGGAGAAGGGGTAATCAGATTGTGTGCCATCTCAGGGTGGAGATAGGGGAAAGATGGGGAGAAAATGTGAAACTCAAATTTTTTGGGAAATGAATGTTGAAAACTAAAAATAAACTAACTTAAACCTTAAAAAATTTATAGTTGCAAAGAAGACATTTCCTGTCAGCTATGTGAATAAGCTAAGGGTTGATGACCAAACAAGAAATAGAAAGAATTACAGAAAATACAAAGGACAATTTTTATTACGTAAAATTAAAAAGGATTTGCATTTTAAAAGCAATGCTTTTTTAAAGTAAAATTTGAAAAGAAACAAATAAATGGTGGTAGGGGGATCTTTTCAGCTCTGATAAAGGTCTCATTTTTAAGATACATAAGGAACTGATTTAACTGTATAAGAAAAAAAAGCCATCCCCCAAATTGTTAAATAGCCAAAGGTTAGGAATAGGTAATTTTTTTCTTTCTCTTTTTTTTAAAAATTAATTTATTTGTTTTCAGTTTTCAACAAGCACTTCAATAAGTCTTAAATTTTCTCCCCCTCCCTCCTCCCTCCCTCCCTGAGACAGCATGCAATCTTACATGGGTTCTACACATACAAGGAATAGGCAATTTTCAGAGGAAGAAATCCAAGTTATTAGTATTCAGGTAAAAAATAATCCAAATTGCTAATAATTAAGGAAACATAAAAAAATCCATCTCCAAAGTGCTACCTTATATCCATATAATTGCAAAGATGACAAAAACTGGAAAATGACAAACAATAGAAGGACTGTTAGAAAACAGGTAAATTGATGACTGTTGGTGAAACTGTGAATTGTTCTAGCCATTCTAGAAAGCAATTGGTAACTATAACCAAAAAGTTATTAAGTTGTGCAAAGTCTTTGATCTAGTGATAAAACTGTAAGAACTCAGTCTTCAAAGAGATCAGAGAAGAGGAAAATTATCCCCATGTGCATATATACATATATATTTTTATATGCATATATTTAGATATGTACTATATGTTTACATATATACTTATGTATCCACATATGGTCACATATGTATATTATATAAATGTATACATATAGACATGTGTATACATCAGCTATTTTTATAGTAACAAAGAATCAGAAACTAAGGGATTAGAAAAGAACACCATCTGGCTCAACAATTTATGGTCCAAGAATGTGATCAATTACTATTATACTGTAAGAAATGATGAAAGAGGGGCAGAGCCAAGATGGTGGAGTAGAAGGACAGACCTTTAAAAGCTCTCCCCTCACATTCCACAAAATACAAATAGAATACAAATTCTAGAGCAGCAGAAGCTACAAAATGACACAGTAAAAGAGATTTTCAGCCCAAGGCAGCCTGGAAGGACAACAGGAAAGTTATATCACACTGGTCTCAGACCAGAGCGCAGCCCATGGAGCCCAGCCCAGCCTTGGCTGCTTGGTGTGGCAGGGACAGGAATAGAGCAGGTCTCAGGGGGTGGAATCACAGGGAGCAGCTGCAGTTCCCAGATTACTCAACCCACAAATGCAAAAGACAGCTTCAAAGGTCAATGAGAAAGCTCTTTCACATGGGTGAGAAAGGAACACAGTCTAGCCCTGGATCCAGGCAGTAGCAGCAGTGGCAGTAGCAGCAGTGCCCATTTTTGTAGCCCTCCTCCTAAAGACCTTGGGGGAATTGAGCACTTGATCTGGGTCTCAGCACTGAGTGGTGTTCCTGGGGTAAGGAGGGGCACTGGCAAGATAGAGCTGGTAGAGGCTCTGGAGTGGGAATTCTACTGGCAGATCCTGGGCAGAAGAGTGCCTATGGTTGCTCCTAGACCAAAGTGCAGGCCAGGAGAGGAGTAAACTCCTTTCCCTTGATTGTGCCACCTTGGAGGAACTGACAACTTACAGATCCTTATAGTATACCCTCCTCTTAACAAAGAACTCAAAAGTCAAGTAACTGGCTGAGAAAATGCCCCAAAAAGGGGAAAAAATAAGGTCACTTTCTTGGTGAACAGGCATTTTCTTCCATCCTTTTGGATGAGGAAGAACAATGCATTCCATCAAGAAAGACATAAAAGTCAAATCTTCTGCATCCAAAACCTCCAAAATAAATATGCAGCAGTCTCAGGTCATGGAAGAGCTCAAAAAGGATTTTGAAAATCAAGTAAGATAGGTGGAAGAAAAATTGGAAAGAGAAATGAGAGCAATGAAGAAAATCATGAAAAGAGAGTCAACAGCTTGCTAAGGGAGACCCAAAAAAATGCTGAAGAAAATAACACCTTTAAAAATAGAGTAACCCAAATGGCAAAAAAGATCCCAAAAGCCAATGAGGAGAATAATGCTTTAAAAAGAAGAATGGGCCAAATGGAAAAGGAGGTTCAAAAGCTCACTGAAGAAAATAGTTCTTTAAAACTTAGAGTGGAGCAGATGGAAGCTAATGACTTTATGAGAAACCAAGAAATTGCAAAACAAAACCAAAAAAATGAAAAAATAGAAGAAAATGTGAAATAAGTCATTGAAAAAACAACTGACCTGGAAAAGAGATCCAGGAGAGACAACTTAAAAATTACGGGACTACCTGAGAGCCGTAATCAAAAAAAGAGCTTAGACATCATCTTTCATGAAATTATCAAGGAAAAGTGTCCTAATATTCTAGAACCAGATGGTAAAATAAATATTGAAAGAATACACCCATCCCCGCTTGAAAAATATCTGAAAAGAAAAACTCCTAGGAATATTGTATCCAAATTCCAGAGTTCCTGGGTCAAGAAGAAAATATTACAAGCAGCCAGAAAGAATTTGAGTACTGTGGAAATACAATCAGGATAGCACAAGATCTAACAACTTCTACACTGAGGGATCCAAGGGCTTGGAATTATATTCCAGAAGTCAAAGGAACTAGGATTAAAACCGAGAATCACCCACCCAGCAAAACTGAGTAAAATGCTTCTGGGGAAAAATGATCATTCAATGAAATAGAGGACTTTCAAGCATTCTTCATGAAAACCAGAGTTGAATAGAAAATTTCACTTTCAAACACAAGTATCAAGAGAAGTATGAAAAGTTAAACAAGAAAGAGAAATCATAAGGGATCTACTAAAATTGGACTGTTTACATTCCTACATGGAAAGATAATATTTGTAACTCTTGAAACTTTTCTCAGTATTTGGGTAGTTGGACAGATTATACACATATATATGGACAGAGGGCACAGGGTGAGTTGAATAGGAAGGGATGATATGCAGAAAAAAATTAAGGGGTGAGGAAAGAATATATTGGGAGGAGAAAGGGAGAAATGGAATGGGGCAAATTATCTCTCATAAAAGAGGCAAGAAAAAGCTTTCTCAATGGAGGGGAAAAGTGGGGAGGTAAGAGGGAAAAAGTGAAGCTTACTCTCACCACATTTGGCTTAAAGAAGAAATAACAGGCACACTCAATTTGGTATGACAATTTATCTTACACTACAGGAAAGTAGGGGAGAAAGGGATAAGGAGGGTATGGGGGGAATGATAGAAGAGACGGCAAATGGGAGGAGGGAGTAATTAGAAATTAACACTTTAGGGGAGCAACAAGGTCAATAAATAAATAAATAGAATAAATGGGGGCAGGATAGTATGAAGGGAAATATAGTTAGTCTTTTACAACTTGACTATTATGGAAGTCTTTAGCAAAACTACACACATATCACCTATATTGAATTGCCTGCCTTCTCAGTGGGGATGGGTGTGGAGGGAGGAAGGGAGAGAAGTGGGAACTCAAAGTTTTAGGAACGAATGTTGAGAATTGTTTTTGCATGTAACTGGGAAATAAGAAATACAGATAATGTGGTATAGGAATCTATCTTGCCCTACAAGACAAGAGAGAAGATGAGGATAAGGGAAGGGAAGGGTGTGATAGAAGGGAGGGAAGATTGAGGGAAGGGGTAATCAGAATGCATGGTATTTGGGGGTGGGGGGAGGGGAGAGATGGAAAGAAAATTTGGAACTCAAAATCTTGTGGAAATTAAGGTTGAAAACTAAAAATAAATTAATTGAAATTTAAATTTAAAAAATAAAAAAAAATAAATGATGAAAGGGACAGTTTCAGAGAAATAGGAGAAACTTGTATGAAATGATGCAGAGTGATATGAACAGAACCAGACAAAACATTTATTAAATAACAATACTGTAAAGACAAACTTTGAAAGTCTTATGAAGTCTGATGAATATAATGTCTTATTTTGTGTCAGTGTACTAGGAACAATACCCTAAGCCCTCCCCTCAACGTGTTGGGCCAGTTTTTCCTCTAAAAGTATTAAGGCCATCCAGGATACCAAAAATTCAGGCTGTTGAAATCAATTTCTGGTTGCTTGAGTACAGTTTCCAAAAGGAGGTCCAAGTTACTTGGCTGTTCAATCACAATGGGCACTTCAGGCAAGGAAGTTTCACTCATATAAGTCAACAGGAGGTGCTTTCCATGTTGACTCTTGTTACATATCCTTCTTATGTTATAGCTATGTAGATCTCTCTCTCTCTCTCTCTCTCTCTCTCTCTCTCTCTCTCTCTCTCTCTCTCTCTCTCTCTCTCTCTTTTTACATTAACTCTTAAATGACTGCAGGGCCAATGCAATATTCACAGCACATATGGCAGTCATAAATATCCTAGTACAAGTAAAATACAGCAGACTCTCCACATGGAAGACAGAACTAAAACATTTATTCAGACAACAGAAAGCCAAATCCACCATAGTAACAAAATTTTTATACAATAAAAATGTGAAGAACAACACCATCCCCTGCTAGGCTTCCCACAAACCAGGTCCATTAAACAAATCATAGGCAGATTCCCTTAAGTAAAGTCACAAACAAGCTCTATCACTCACACTAGCCAGTTGCCTGCTTGCCTTAGCTCTGACTAGACTCTGACCAATTTCCTCTCAGCTCTGTTCTAGCTTTGCCTCTTCCTGTTCCACCAGTTTAGCAAACTCTATCACAGGCTCTATGTGACTCAGACTCATGTGATTCAGGTTTCCTTGTGACCCAGGCAGGTCACATCAGCCTATTAATGGATGGGAAAGATCTTCCCATTAAGAAGCAAAATTACATTAACAACAAGCAAAAATTCTTTATCAATACAATGACATGTGTTTCATTTTGAGCCAATATTGAATCTAATCTATGAAGTGACTGATCTGAGTCAGTCCCAATACAAAACAGGCTGAAGGGGATATCCATGCAAGCAGTCAAGAGAGACCTTACCATCAAAGAGACTTTAGTTTAAGGAAAGAAGACAATACAAAAAAGGGAATTCAAAAACAGACAGTGCTGAGGTATATATAATGGCCTGGTTTGGAAATAGTAGTGGGGACATGGCAAAGGCCTAGTTATGGACAAGATAAAGTTCATGTATCAGAATCCGGTGTGATATACAATGCAAGGTTAGGGTTGGAGGGAGGAGATAAGAATGATAGTTGGAGGATGATAGCAACATGGGATGGAAGGGGTGGCCAGGAAATACTATGGAGGCCTGGTCAAAGTCACTTATCAGAATCTAACGTCTCACAGGCAGAGTCTGCAGTTTCACTGGCAGGTGGGGACAGGGTGGAGGAAAAGAAGAGAAATAGGGATGATGGCCAGTGTAGAGGCAGCATGATATGGAAATTGTGTCCCGGAAGAGTACAACAGTAAAATCTAATATAAAGTACGTAAGTATCTGGCTCAGACTTAAATATAAGATTAAAATTTATTGTTGTACTTCCATATTAAACATAAAAAGGAGAATTTCTAGATCTAATGTCTAATTCAATCCAGTCTGTTAAGCTTATGTTAAATTTAATATCCTTTTTGAAAAGGTTATATGTAGCATTTTGTTTATATCCCTCTTACACACTTATAATAGCCTATTTTTTGTCACGTTCTCTTTCCATGTCAACTCCCCTATGAGATTGTAAACTTCTGAGGGCAGGGACCTAATTTTTCACCTTTCATGTGCTAGCACAGTGTTTTTTCATACACTGAGTATTTAGCACATTTTTAGATGAATAAATGAATGAGGGAATGAATGAATGATTAAATTCTTTGAGGGAAAAAAGTTGATATCTGTGTTTTCTAGGGGAAAATTCATTTCTGCACCTCTACTTATTTTTCAAAGACTTCACCTGCCCATTACCCATTAGACAAGTGGTCAAAGATTATAAAGGAATAGATTTCAAAATAAGAAATATAATCATCCAAAAAAAAACCTGGAATATGTCTAAAATCACAAATAATCAGAGAAATGAAAATTAAAGCAACCTTTCAGTATCACCCTAAGCCCATCAAGTTACCTAAGGGGCTAAAAGACTATGAGAGGACAGTAATTAATCGGTCAACAAACATTTGTAAGTTCAAATCCAGCCTCAGACACTTACTAGCTGTGTGACGTGAAACAAGTGACAAGTCATTTTACCTTGTTTACTTCAGTTTCCTCATCTGTCAAATAAGCTGGAGAAGGAAATGACAACCCCCTCCAGTATCTTTGCCAAGAAAACCTCAAGGAGAGTGGCACAAAGGAACAGCATGTATCAGATACTGTGCTAAGTGTAGGGGATACAAAAAGAGGCAAAAGATAATCCTTGTCCTCATAGAGCTCACAAGCTAAAGGAGGAGACAATAAACAAACAAATATGTAAAAATAATCAATATACAAGATAAATAAGAAATAATTAAGAGAAGGAAGACACTAGGAGTAAGAAGGGTCTGGAAAGTTTTCTTGTAAAATGATGGGATTTTTAGCTGGGATTTAGAGGAAGGTCAAGATGAGAGAGGATAATATTTCTGGCATTGGAGACAGAGAAAATACCTAGAGCTAAGAGATGGAGTGTTGTGTTCATGGGACAGAAAGGAGGCCAGAGCCACTGGATGGCAGAGTGTGGGTTGGGAAGAAAAGTGTAAGAATATAAATGTAAGAATGTGCTGAGGATTTTGTATTTGACTCTACAGGCAATAAAGAGCCACAAGAGATTATCGACTAGGAGCTTGGGGGATTTGAGGAAAGGTGACATGATTGGGACTTGCACTTTAGGAAAATCACTTGAGTGACTGAAGAGATGATGGAGTGGGGAAAGACTTAATGCAAGTAGATCCACGAGGAGATTATTGTAAGTCCAAATATGAGGTGATGAGGACGTACATTAGTGTGGTTGCCATGTCAGAGGAGAAAAGGGAGCATATTTGAGAAATGTTGCAAAGGTGAAATTGATAGCCCTTGGAAATAGCTTGGACATGGAGAATGAGAAATAGCAAAGAGTCAAGGACGACACTGAGGGACTGTGAGAATGGTTTTCCTTTTGACAATAATAGACAAGTTTCAGGAAAGTGTAATTTTGGGGGGCGGAAAGATAATAAGTTCAGTTTTGGACATGTTGAGTTTAAGAAGATGTCCACTGGACATCCATTTCAAGATGGCTGAAAGTTAGTTGGAGATGCAAAATTGGGAGCCAGCAGAGAGGCTGAGGCTACATAGACAACATCTGAGAATCATTGACGTAGATATGGTAATTCAATCCATGGGAGTTGATGAGGTCACCAAGTGAAATAGTATAGAAGGAAAAGAAAAGAGGGTTTAGGATAGAACTCTGTGAGGCACCTATAGATAGAGGGTGTGATCTGGATGAGAATTCAGCAAAGGAGACTGAGGTGAGGTCATACATGTAGGAAGATGACCAGGAGAGAATATCATCCTAAAAACCTAGAGAGAAGATGGTATCAAGGAGGAAAGAATGATGAACAGTTTCAAAGGCTGCAGAAAAGTTGAAGAGAGTGATAATTGAGAAAAGATCATTGGATTTGGCAATTAAAAGATCATTGGTAACTTTAGAGAAAGAAGTTTTGGTGGAATGGTGAGGTCAGAAGCCAGATTGTAAGGGATTAAGAAGAGAGTAAGAGAAGAATAAGTGAGGATACCTATTGTAGGTGACCTTTTCAAGTGAGCCACAAAGGGAAGAAGGGATTTAGAATGATATCAGGGATGGCAGGATCAAGTGAGGTCGACTTTTTTGGGTTTTGGTTTTGGTTTTTGTTGTCGTTAGTTTTTTTTTAGAATTAGGGGACTTGGGAATGTTTGTTGGAAGTACGGAAGGAGTCAGTAGACCAGCTCATTGAAAATAAGAGATAAATGATAGAGGGGACAATCTGTTAAAGAAGACAGAGTGGAATGGAATTGCTTTAGCAGGTAGAGGGGTTACCTTGGGTAAAGAGTAATGCTACATCATCACATATGACAGGATTGAAGGAGGAAATAATGGTAGAAGGAATCTTAGTGGTATGAGATGAGCAACAGAGAGGAGGAGGTTTATGGCAAATGGCCTCAATTTTTTCAATAAAGCATGAGGCAACATTCCCAACTGAGACAGTAGGGGGAAAGGAAGCCATTAAAGGTTTATAGAAGAATGAAAAAGTTTGTAAGAGTCACCACAGAGAGTGAGATAGTGAATTGATGATGGTGGTGTAGTAGGATTGCCTAGCAGCAGTGAGGGCCCAGGTGAGATTGTATATAAAGTTGTAGTACAACCAGTGTGAACAGTTGTGTGACTCAAAACTGAGACTTAGGAGGATGAGATTAGCAAAATGTTAAGGGGACAAGTCAAGAGAGGCCGACAAACAATGGAGAGTTGAATTGATTCACAAAGAAGTCAAGATGGGGAAAAGAGGACAGAATGGCTAATATGGGGGAGACAGCCTAGGAAAGAATTGAAGGATCATTGGGGTCACACTGAAAATCAAAAAATAGGGTATGGTAAGAGAAGGCAGAGGGAGAAGTAATAAACTACTGGAGGAAAGGTGAATTTGTTCAAGTTTTAAAACTATTCAACTCTTTGGAATGATGTAAAAGAAGCAATGAAATTTTTTGTACCCTTTGACATAGATTCTATTACTAGGAATATATAAAATATATAAAAGGTTCCTGACAGTTAATAGTCATATAAACAAAACAGTTCAAGGCAGCAGTGATTATGATGACAAAAAAGCTGAAAACAACATGTGTGATAAGTAATTGATGGATAGGTGCTCAAATTATGGTATATGAATGTAAGAAGATGTACCACCGGAAATTATCTATATGAAGAATTCAGAGAAAACGGGAAGATTTTTCGGAAGTGATACAGAGTGAAGTGACCAAAGACAAAAACAAACAAAAACTAATAAACAAGAACTAAACACACGACTTCAGTCTTCGGTCTTTAATTTTAATTTTCAAAATGTTTTAGACACACATTTTTCAAGACAACAAAAAACTCTTTGAAAATAGCTAGCTTAGCTATTATTAAGGGAGATGAATTCATCCGCCAATATAATAAAACATTAACAATCGTATTTGACCAGAGCTGTTTTGACTTTCTACCTAAACAGAATTATTACATAACATATTGACCTTTTTTTTTTCTTTTGAGACTAGGTCTTCCTATCTTACCCAAGTTGGAAGTGTGATGTTTCATAGGCTTCATCCTACTACTGATCATCAAAAAAGCTTTAACCTGTTGTGTTTTCTACTTGTGTTAGTTCACTCCTCCCTAAGCTGCCTGCTGCCCCACACACATACTTTCAGGGCCTCACCATATGATTGATAGTCTCAGTGTAGACACACAATCATCTTAGCCAACGGAGCTCAAGCTATCCACTAGTCTCATCAACAACATTGCAGACACATTATCTTTGTCCAATACTAATTCCATTATACATTTTTCGTCTTTTTTTGTCCTAGTTACTGTTTGTGTTACTTTCCTTCTCATACTTTACCATATTTCTACGGTCACATCATGACAAAAAAAATGAAAATGGCATCTTGATAAATGCAGGACCAATGACAAACAGAACAAAGGGATTCCTTCCTGATTCTTCTATATAAAATTCCCACTAATATAATTTATTTCAATATTTTGTTATCTTTTCAAATAACACCAATACATCATGGAAATGTAAAGAAAGCAAAACAAGACAAATGCCTTTTGCATGTTGGGCATTCTATGAGTGAAAGTTGTCATTAACAAAGGTCTTTAATTTTTACAACAATTATATTCTAGTAGGCCCCCACTGTTTTGTAAGAACTTCATGCTTTAAGTGAAAATATGTATATATGTAAATTGCACATTATATAAATGGAATTTAACTTTATTATATTTTATTTATCCACTGATCACCACAACATGGCTTCCACTCCCAGCATGCTCTTTTATCCAGTACCACTTCTAAAGCAAGGGAGAAAAATCAATCATTCAGCCACTAGATGGCACTGCAATAAATTAGAATGGACTGTCCTCAGTGGACCATCATCTTATAGACGTAACAATTTAGAGATAAAGCAATAAAGATTAAGTATATACCAAAAATATAATAAACATGAGAGTGATATAGGGATCTGAACAAAGAACAACCAAAATGTAGTGAAATAGCAGTACCCCAATGGGGCATAAATCTTAAAAGATCTTAGTTTATGACTAGTTTCTTTCCTAGATACACTAAGATATAATGCCATTTGTCCAACATATTTTGGTTCCCAATATTTTTGCTTTTGAGCTATTGAAGTTAATATTTAACAAACACATTTCCTCCTGCTTTTCAATGTGAACCAAAGTCCAAAAATAATTTGTCTTTTTTGGCAATATTTATCATTATCTTGACACAAAACCTGAATTATTATTGCAAGTAAATAGGAAAATCAAGGACTCAAATCTCTTGAAAATTTGCTTAAAGTGGATCTCAAGGTTAGGATGTGTTCTGTGGCAATGAGCAAGTGGATAAATAAAGGGGAAGCAGTGTCATATAATCGGTAATATTTCCTTTAACAGTGACTATTTTTTAAATGAAATTGTCTAACTGACAAATTTAATTTCCCCTTTTGGTTTTGTTTATACTTTGGACTCCCCAGCATCACAGATCTAAGCACAAAACTAGGGGCATCTATTCCACACTTCCTGTTTGATTTCTTATCTATCATTTACAGCTGTGCTCTTTCCCTAAGGTCTTCTGGTCCTTTTATTTTTTCTTTAAAAAAAATTAACAATTCTCAACTTACTGAGAGTGAGAAAAAAATGAAATCAACATAACCCTGTTCAGGAAGTTTTTGAAACACCTAGTGGACAATGAAGGAGACTTCTGCCTACTCTTAATTTCACACAGCTGGCTGTGTTTAAAAGGGGCACAGGACATGAACCAGCCCCCAGATTCAGACAGGCACTTGCAAAGGGCAAAATGACTGAAAGTCCTGGTGAGGTGAAACTGCCCCATTGGAGGTGGCACCCAAAGCTGTTAACAACCTTGGCTTGACAGCTTCAGCTTGGAATGTATTTTTTTTCTTTACTATTTCCTCCCTCCCCCTGCAAAGAGTCAGTCAAAGCAAGATTATTTCTACAGATACTCAGGTATAAATTTAAACAGGAAATAAGGATAGGTAATTTGTTGTTGTTAGGGCAAAGATAATCACTCTAATTTTGCCAACCATGTTCAAAGACGAACATTCAAGGGATTGACAGGGGTTGAAGGTCCACCAGTAGGATCTAAGAAAAGATCATTATTGATAAAGACTCCCAGCACTTACAATCACACTGAAGAAATTTGTGGTACTTTGTCCTTCACCTCTGTCTTGCCTTTAATACAGAAGGCTTGGCTTTAATTAGGCATCTCCTGAGTGGGCAGCAGAGAGGTAATGAAGGGCCATTTATGCGTATGGAATTCTGCTGTGGGGATCTCTGAGGGGAAAAGAGCCTAAGCTGTTATTGTAAGTTTAAGTGTTTTGAGAGTTTCCTGGTTTCTTTCCCTGCTGTTTGTTCTGAGAATACAAATATGCTAGGGCAAATCTGGAACCAAACAGGAGCATTTCACTCACAATGAGTCACTACATTGAAGCATATCCTACTTGACAGCCTTTTGTGAGTAGCAGAGTCCATCGGTGTGTTTTTTTCTCCAGCAGTGATATCCTTTCACCTCATTATAAAATACAACCTGTCAGAGCTAAATTGAGGAGGTTTTTCAACAGAGTTGGAAAATTCACCTTTAATTACTGCATAGGGGAAAGCTTCTGAATTATCAACTATGCAGAGAAGAGCTGAAAGACAGTGGATCTGCTGCAAGAAATAGAGACAATTCCTGATGAAGAAGCCCCGTTATTAGGTCTTAGTTTTCTCAGGTGATGGGTCTTTGATACCGGTGGGCTTTGAGTTCTTCCAGAGAGGAGGGGAAAGAGGAGCATGTTTATTTGTCTGTTTCTTTGGCATCAGTCTTTCGCTGACCAGTTGTGAAATATTTTAAGGTTCTCAGTTTCCAGCTTTAATGTCCTGTGTGTTTGCTGGCATCGGAACTGCCAATTTTCAGTTGTGAGCTTGCTATTAACTCCCATGGCTAAGGTCATTGCCAAGGGTGATTCACCTTCTACCATGTCCAGCAAAGCACTGCATACAATTAGCTGAATAATTCCAAAAAAAGGTAAAGTCCTTGAGGGCGAAGAGTTTTTTTTTTTTTTTTTAATTCTCATACTTTACACAGTAAGTTAGAAGAGACCAAGGGCAAGGTCACAGGTAGTATAAGTGGTACAGCTGGGATTCAAACTTAGGTCCCTCGGCAGCAAATCTAGGACTTCTTCCTAGTACCACTTTCTTGTGTTTGTTTAATTGAATTGTTTATGGGGTACATTGGATAGAGCACAGAGTGTGGAGTCAGAAAGACCCAAGTTCAAATCCAGTCTCAGACAGTTAATAGCTGTATGACCTTAGGCAAGTCACTTAACCTCTGTTTCTCTCAGCTTGCTCATCTATAAAATGGGGACAATGATAGCACTTAATCCCCAGGGTTGTTGCGAGGATAGAATGAGATGATCATTGTAAAGCACTTGGCAAAGCCCATGACATATTTGTTATTGTTTAGTTGTTTCTGTCATGTCTGACTCTTCATGACCCTATTTGGGGTTTTCTTGGCAAAGATACTGGAGTGGTTTGCCATTTCCTTCTCCAGCTCATATTAGAGAGAAGGAAACAGGCAAACAAGGTTAAGTGGCTTGCCCAGGGTCACACAGCTAGTAAGTGTCTGAAGTCACATCTGAACTCGGATCTTCCTGACTCCTGGCCCGGTGCTCTACCCACTGTGTCACCTTGCTGCCCAATAACCACGTGGCACATAATAAGTGCTAGATAGATGTTAGCTGATGATGATGATGATGATGACGATGATGACGATGATGACGATGATGACGACAGCGGTGATAATGACAGTTGATAATCCTTCCTTCACATGCCAGCTTGGAAGACACCTATGGTAGAGTACAAGGGACTGGAATTAAGTATGGGTTCTAGCATATACTAGCTGTGGAATCGCAGGTGAGTCACAGCTCCTGGGAGCTTCAGTTTCTTCATCAGTAAAACAGGAATCCCATCTCTCACAGAGTTGTTATGAGGATCAAAGAAGAAGATGTGTATAAAGCACTTTGAAAAAGGAAATGATATAAAAATTGTAGTTTTCTAACTGAAACTACAATTGAAAATGAGGGGCAGCTAGGTGGCACAGTGCATAGATTGCCAAGGCAGGAGTGAAGAAGACTCATCTTCCTGAGTTCAAATCTAATCTCAGACAATTATTAGTTGTGTGATCCTGGGTAAGTTGCTTAATCCTTTTTGCCTCAGTTTCCTCATCTATAAAATGAGCTGCAGAAGAAAATGGCAAGCCACTCCAGCATCTTTGCCAAGAAAAGCCCAGAATGTGGGTCATGACGAGTTAAACATGACTGAAAAATGACTAAACAATAATTAAAAGTTAATTTCATCAAGCTTTCCAATGGAAAAAAATCATGTCTTAATTCATGGTTTAACCCTTTGGGGTTAGAAACACAGAGGAAAGATTCCTGAGCAAGATTATGTTCCAAAGTCTTTCCTTGATGCTTAATCATGTATACTGCAAATTAAGGGGGGGGCATGTTCATTTCACCAAAAGATCATAGGATAAGATCACAGATTTAGTTCTACAATAGACCTCTAAAGTTATTTTTCCAATACCCTCCTTGTAGATTTGAAGAAGCAAAAATGTATATTGAAGGTAAAAAATTATATCTGGAATCGAGGAACTCTGATCTGAATCCTGGTTTGACCACGAAATGTCTGTGTGACTTTAGGCAGTTTGCTTAACCTCTCTTGGCCTTGGTTTCCTCATCTGGATAAATGAATAGTTTGCACCTCAAACACTTCTAAGGTTGCTTCCAGCTTTAAATTTATGATCTTATAAAACTCAAACTCTGAGGAGTTGTGACTTTCTCCAAACTATACAGACAGTAAGCTGCAAAGTCAGCATTCAATCCTAGGTCCTTTGATTCTAAAGCACTAGGTCAAGATGAGAATATGGAATGCTGGCCTCTCTCTCTCTGCCTCTGTCTCTCTGTCTCTGTCTCTGTCTCTGTCTCTGTCTCTGTCTCTGTCTCTCTCTGTCTCTGTCTCTCTCTCTCTGTCTCTCTCTCTCTCTCTCTCTCTCTCTCTCTCTCTCTCTCTCTCTCTCTCTCTCTCTCTATATATATATATATATATATATATATATATATATATATATATATGTAATGTGTGTGTGTATGTATATTCTTTTTATAGGAAGCTAGATGGCACAGTGCATAGAGCATAGGCTTTGGAGTTAGGAAAACCTGAGTTCCAATTCTACCTCAGACATTTACTACCTGTGTGACCCTGGGCCAGTCAATTAACCTTGTCTGCCTCAGTTTCCTCATCTGTAAAATGAGGATAATAATAGTACCTACCTCCTAGAGTTATTATGGCAATTAAATGAGACAATATTTGTAAAGTGCTTTGCAAAACTTAAAGTACTATAGAAATGCTAGATGTTATTACTTGTGGTATTTTTTAACCTGTACTTCTCAATATAGATATTATCTAAAATCATGGAAGCACCAGATTTTAGAGCTCTGACAGATCTTAGAAATCACTTTGTCTAACCACTTCATTTTATAGATGAAGAAACTGAGGCTTCTTTCATCTCTGTTTTATATCAAGGACCCTATGATTTCCCTTATTTTTCAAATGGAAAGATGAGACCAGAGAATACTTGATCTACCCAAGATCATACAGAAACTTCTCACCATTAAATTTCAAAAAGTAGTCAAATTTAGAACTCCCCATAAGCTCTGTGGTAATAACTCTAAGAATTTATCATTTGACAAGTAAGAAAACAGGCAATTAGCATGTCCCAGCATATACATGGAATTACAATAATAGTTCTGTTACTTTTTGCCTTAAATTAATTGCCTGATTTAGGTTATTTTTGATAACCTTTTCTCTCTCTCTCTCTCTCTCTCTCTCTCTCTCTCTCTCTCTCTCTCTCTCTCTCTCTCTCTCTCTCTCTCTCTCTCTCTCTCTCTCTCTCTCTCTCTCTCTCTCTCTCTCTCTCTCGCCTCTCTCTCTCTCTCTCTTTCTCTTTCTCTCTTTTTCTCTATTGAAGGGAGCAAGAATCCTAGGTCTGCGATTTCATAAGTAAAAAGAGCTTCTGGTATAGAAATACCCTCCCTTGAGACAAATCAGGACCCTAACTGTAAATTACAATCTTAAATGGTTATCTGGGTGCATAGAGATGTTCATAGGCTTCTAGGATCATAGCCTCTAAGCTACAAATTACCTCCTTTTATCTCCTCAAACTTCTTCATTTTATACATGAGGAAACTGAGTCCCAGAGAACTGAAGTGACAGTCAAACTAAGATTTGAACTCAGGTCCTCCTATTCCAAATCAGGGGCTCTTTCAAATCTAACATGATACTTGCATTATTCATTGTCACATGGCTAGTATGATTCAGAGTCAGCACTTGAACCCAGACCTTCCTATCATATGATTCCCCAAGAGCTTACTATGGGCCTACATCCTACCTCCAATGCCAGTACTCCATTCACTTCACTTCAGTGCCTCTCCACAGGAGTGATCTGTTTATTCTTTGTAGCTACAGAGGCAAATGTATGGCTATGGTAGCAAGTCAATATTACCTGGCCAAGGCCATGAGTCAGAAGAAGTCATGGAAATCAGATCTAATTTTCCTATCATGTTTTTGGCTTGAGATCATAGATCTAGATTAGAAAGGGATGACCTTAGATGTCATTTAGTTCAACTTCCTCACTTTATAGATGCTGAAATTAAGGTCCAGAGAGATTAGTGACTTGACCAAGGTCATATCATCATCTTAGCTAATAAGTATTTAGTGCTTCTTATGTGGCAGGTACTGTGCTAAGTGCTTTATAAACATCGTCTGATTGGATCCTCACAATCTTGGGCTATTATATTAATATAGTTATTAATATCCCCATCCCCATTAATATCCCCATTAATCAGCTATTAATATCCCCATTTTTACAAATAAGGAAGCTGAGGCACACAGTTTAAGTGACTTGCTGAGGGTCACACAGTTAGTAAGTGTCTGAGTCAGGATTTAAACTCAGTCTTTCTGACTCTAGTGCCAGTGCTTTCTCCACTGTGCCACCCATCTGGCACACATAAGTAGTAAGAGGTAGCAGCAAAATTCAGAGGTCTCCTGACTTTAAATCCGATACTTCTTCCATCACACCAATATAGTTTTTATTTACAGAAAAAAAGCACCATGCTGTGTGGCTAGATCACTTAGACCTAGCTCCTTAGAAACCTCTGCCCTTCTGCTCTCATTCTTCTCAAAGTTACACAATTATTTAAAGCAAAGGTTCCTCTTCACCTTTTTTGTTACGTGGACCCATCTCACAGTCTGTGAAATCCCCGGACCCTTCTAAGAAGAATATTTTTATATGTATAAAATAAAATACATAGAACTACAAAGGAAACCATCATGTACTGATACACAGTGATCAATTTTTCTTAAATCAGATCTAGACCCCACATAACGAACCCTTCAGTTTTATAACTAAAATAGGGCCTTAGTCAATACTTCAGATTCTATTCACAGGACACATGCTGACCTTTTATTTCCTTCAATAAAGGGGAACAGCCCTCTGTTATTGGATGAACTAGAAAGGTGAAGGGAAATGAATCAGGGAGGAAAAGTCAGGTTCTGAGAGGGAACTTTACTGTGTTCTTAGGTTCTGGATAGAGACTTTACAGTCTGGCCATACACACAAGCACACACACACATACACACACAAAATCCATAATGTTTGCAAAAGCTCCTTCAATAAATAGGTAAAGCAATCTGCCTTATAGAAATAGGAAGTTTCTGTGTATACATATATGCATGCTTGTTGTAGATAATACAAACATATTTATATATGTATCTATATGCATAAGTGTCTTGTATATATATTTATATGTATGTACATACATATCTGTATACATATCATACATATTTGCCTTTTATCCATACCTGTACATGTGTACATATAAGTATACGTTTAATACACATGTGAATTTATATGCATGTCAGCACACAATCATATATGTTGCAAAAGGAAAGGTAGATACTAAATTATGTAAGTTAAAGCATGGTCAGCTAAATAGCACAGTAGAGAGAGTATTGGACCTGGAACCGGAAATACCTGGGTTCAAATCTGGTCTCAGACACTAGCTGTGACCCTGGGCAAGTCACTTCACCCTGCTTGCCTCAGTTTCCTCATCTGTAAAATGAGCTGGAGAAAGAAATGGCAAAACCATTATAATATCTTTGCCAAGAAAATCCCAGATGGAGTCACAGACTGAAAAATGACTTAACAACAACATTAAATTACTTGTGGTCCCACCAGCACAAAAGTTACATACACATTTGGTCAAGTTGACTTATTCAAAAGCACCAGATTTACTGATAGCTGGTCTTCAGGAAGATAAGAATACCCTCCTCCTTACAGGCAGCAGATTCATCAGAAAAGAAGACCAGTTATCTAAGAAAATACTCCAGTTTCTAAGTTTCAGGCTCAGGAAGAAAGACACCCACAACCTTGGGAGCACAGGCCAGCATCGTTTCTAGGCCAGAACTATACACATATGTATAAATACATTTACATATATATATACGTGTACGTATATATATATATATAAAGTTATTTTTAAGTATTGGAATTTAGCAAATGTTCAGGAGAAGGAGCCGATATCAGAAACCTCCATCCCTGCTACCAAAGCTTTCCATTTCCTTTCTACCTGTTTCAATCCCCCGACTTGGAGACAGAATCCTGTTCTACATCTCACCAAACTCCATGAAGACCCAATGCTGTTCCCTGTCTAAAGGCTTGACACATTTGTCACAACAGCTAAGGGCTGAGGAAAAGTTGAAACAATTTCCCAAGCCTTGTTATGACTCACATGGCCCCTCTGAAGTCCTCTTAATATCCTTTGTTCCTGTCTTTCCAATAAAACATGAGCACCAGTCATTTCCCCTTGCACAGTGTGAAATAGAAAGGCTAGTGTCTTTGAGCTCCTATTCCAGGCTACAGATCAGTAGAAAAGATGATATTGTTTCCTACATCAAACCTTTCACACCCATTTCTAAATTTACAGGGGGAGGGTGGGGCAGTGGAAATGAGGTGATAAAGATTCTTTGTCACTGCAAAGTTTTCCTCCCTAATAATGATCTTTCTTTCCCTTTAATGAGAATTATGTTTTTTAGGAAAAGGTGGGAGGGAGTTGCAGGGAGCGTTAGGGAAGATCGAGGGGGACAGGGAATCAGGACAACACAGAATTCACATCTAGTTTTCTGACCACACTACCCGCTGCTTTGTCTCACACTCAGCTCGACAGATCTATGACTCTTCAGAAGTCTTCAGATAGCTCCAACTGTTTTCTGAAGTTTAAATATCTCAAATTGACGGCCACAGAATGAAGATGGAGACATCTGTGGCCAAATGTGTCTGAGAGGCAGAGATAATAATGATACCTTGTATTTTAGAGTGCCTTTCTCAGAGAAACTCAAGACACTTTATAGATTGGATCTAATTAATTCTCACCTCCATGGGAAAGAGGGAAAAAGTAGTGGTAACAAGCAGAGTGGTGGATACTGGGGCCAGGGGGAGAGAAGAATACAAGAGGAGGGAGAGGGAAGAAATGAGGCATTAGACAACTGAATTGCCAGTTTATATGTGGAGAAAGTAAAGCACAAAAGAGTTATGAGCTTTCAAAGGTGAGAACAGAGAGTGAGACAGAAGGCAGAAAGGGCCAGGCAAGTTAAACCACCATCACCACCTTGACCACCATGTCCCTTTAGGTCCTAATGGTGATAGACTAGGAATCTGAGCCCAAGAGCCTTGGGAATAAGATTTCCTCAATCCTCCTCTCTGCAAACCATCAGACCTGCTTTCAGCTCAGTCCCTACAGCCATCATTGAAGGGAGAAATTGATATGGAGAAGGGGTCCTACCCTTCCTCATCAGCACCAGCAACTGCTGACCAACTGCCACGTCAACTAACCACTTGTCACTCATAGGACAGGTAAGCCAGCCTAGTGGAAAAAACAAGGCACTCTGAAAGAGAGACAGGAGGCAGCAGCACATGCCCTGCAGACCAAAGCATAAACTTCAACTTGACCACCGTCTCCCCTCAGATTCTGATGGAGATAGCCCTGGACCCCGTATCCAAGAACTTTCAGAAAAGCAATGCTTCCATCAACATGGGAAGCAACTCCTATAGAGATGCAACCAGACAACTGCTCGTGCAGGTCCTACAACCATATTTACTGAAAACCCAGGAAAAAGTCCTTAACGATGTCAAAGATTAAAGGCAAACCAGTGCCTGAAGGTTTTTGAGGGCATATGAACTAAATTTTTGGCCTTAATCGTGTTACAACAAAATTGAAAATGTATCTCCATGGCTGCTAAATAGCATGATAGACAATAGATACAAAGGAGCCCTTGTTTTCTCATCATGCCAGAGGAAGGGCTGCAGTTAAGAATTCGATCTATCTGCTAAAAATGTATGCATTCTGTTGGGAAAGAATTAACATTGCTATCTTCTTGCTGCTTTCCTGCATTAGCTAATTTACATGTAAACTAGATCTTTTGCTCCCTGTCTACCTACTGCGTTCTCCAAACACAAACTTCAGCCGAATTCATTTGCCAGTGACCACCTCCTTTCCTTGTCTTTTCTTATTTACTTTGAAATTCCTCAGATAAACTCTTCCATGGTGTCCCAGGAAGCTTATTATTGGGACAACCTAATCATCCTGTAAGAACTCATTGCTTTAGGACTCCACCTCATGCCTCCCTTCTGCTTCTCTGATTGGCAAGTAAGTTCCAAATCTCCATATTAAGGAGAGACTTCAGCTCAGGCATCTCCCCCTTTCTGACTTGGTTGCACTACTTTGGGACTTCACCAACTGATTTCTCCACTTTGCCCATTTCCCTCTCCCCTCCCCTTCACTTTTGGGTTTTGTTTTCCCAATTAGATTATAAATTCCTTGAAAGTAGAAACTGTCTTCCTTATTTTGGATTTGTTTTCCCATAAATTAGCATAGTGCACGGCATGCAGTAGGTACTTAATAAGTACTTATTGACTGCCTGATTTATGTAGAGAGTGAAAAGTAAATATTGCTTTTTGTGGAATTTTTTAAGAGAAATTGGGTCTGGATATTTGAATTCCCTTAAGAAAGCTCCTTCTACTGATAGAGAATAATTCATCTGTTTATAGACCTTGAGAGTTATTTGAGTTAATTAAAAGTTGGCAGAATTGTCTATAAGCACACAAATGGTACCTGTCACAGATAGAACTTAAACCCAGATCTTCCTGATTCTAAGGCTTTATCCACTACCCCATACAGACTAATGAGAGTGCTTTGTCTTTCTATGATGGTCTCCTTCAGCAAGTGTTAGTATGTGAAGTCAGTTTAAGAGTTCAAAGCCCATTGTAGACCAGGACACAATGTTATTCCTCCTGTACCCTCACAATTTCTGTACTGGGGGTTAAGGGGAGGGTGTCCTGTGGCAGAGCTAAAGCAAATGCAAAGGTGGATAAAAAGGAAGAGCCAGCAAAAATGAAAAGAAGTAGAGTGGAGGATGTACAGTGAGGTGGGAATTAATTGGCACAAAGTAAAATAATAGATATTCCTGACTTATATAAGACATCTTGCAATGTTTTATATCTTTAAAAAACCTTTTCATATGCAGTATTCCTTCCTTTGCTACACTCATTGTAGATCATTAGTCATTAAATTCACAAGATTCTGACATTAATTCCTTAATACTTTATCATGAAATCACACATCACATTTATCCTATCCTTGATGAAAAGTCTTTCTTCTGAGTCTAGCCTCCATCACAGTCCATACCTCTCCAATGGGGTTTAAATCAGATGAGTTCCCCATACCACTGAAGCATGTTTATCTCCATCTCTTGAATAAATGTCCTAACCTTTCATAGTGATGGGGAATGGCTCAAAGTTGTGATGTAGTATCCCATCGCCATTTCGGAATTTCTGTAATTTAGGAACAATCTTACTTTACATTATATCAACATATTTATCAGAACTCATCATTCCTCAATGGGAACAAGGTCCCAGTAGAAGATTGTTTCTCAAAAATACCCCTGCTCAACTTTGGAGTAGATGATTTATAGCTTAATGAAAAGACCCAGATCTTTTTAGTCCGCCCAGGTTCCTAATAATGGTTTTGATATGTCCTTGAAAGAAAAACGAAGAGTATTTTTAGTAAAAAAAAAAAAAAAAAAAAAAAAGATCCAAACTTGAATTCTTCAGCGTTTAGATTGCTTTGCTTATGAGAAGCATTTTTTCTTTAAGGCAAAGGTTAGTAGCTTTTTAAAAAAAAATTGTCTTCTTAATGTTCTTTCAACTTCTTTATTGTAGAGAAATAATATCCTTGTCAGGTTAGGTCCCAATAAAGATGTTTGCTTGTTTTCTGTAATTATACAGTTTTGCATAAATAATTTGTCAGTTGTTTTGTTTTTAGCCATACTTTACTTTGCACTTTGATCCTGTTCACTATGGACTTGGGAACAATTCTTGAAATGCTTGACATCCCACACTAACAATCACTGCAGTATGTCTACTGGTCATTGAAGTGTGCTCTTGAAGAACAGTTGCAACTTTCACGCATTTCATCAGAGTAATTAATCTTCTTTCTTAAAAACCCCTTAATAGGAAACACAACAAAAGAACACAAACAAATAAAATCTAACATTCAACTGACAAGGAACTAACTAAATGAGAGGAAACTAGGTCAATCTGATTTCATCTAGTTGGTCAGGTGTTCTGAGTCAGTCTAATGCTGAGATGCACAGATGCATGAGTGACTCCTCAGAATGAAACCATGTTGTAACCATTGTTTATTCCAAGTAATTCACACATCACTGTAGAAAACCAAAGGGGGAAGAAGAAAAGTAGATGAGGGAGAAAAAGGAAAAAAGAAGAGAATATAGTAGTGAAGAAAATGAAAGCTGCCACCAATAACGTGTCTTATAATATTCAGTTGGTAGCATTGCAACAGGTCTTATTATTAGTCTAGACTATTATACCTGGTCTAGACCAGGTGTAAAGGAAAGAAAGAGAAGTCAATTTTGATCATTCAGTCAATCAGAAAGCATATATTAAGTGCTTATTCTATGTTGGACACTAGGCTAAGATTCTTGGTATACAAATACAAAGAATGAAACAACCTCTATTTTCAAGGTGTTTATGGTCTAATAGAGAATCTTACATTAAAATAATTCCCCATTATAAATGAGAAAGGGAGCCCTAGAGCTGTTGTATACATTTGATGATCATTTTAAAATAGCTAAAGAGCAGGTCATGCTGGTGTAATATTTTACTGGTCTTAAAAATATTTCAACAATGTCATATAATTATAATTCCAATTTAAAGATAAGGAAACCACCCACAAATAGTCTGCCAAGGTAGAGCTAATATTTGCTGTAGTTTGGATGTTTCCATCTTGTTCTTTGTACTGCTTCTGTTCTTTATGTCCCCAGGAAAAGAAGTGAATTTAATTTGGACCCCAGGTTTTCTTATCTTCAGGGAAGGGTTTACTCAAAGCAGTAGAGTGAGAAAAACATTGGATTGATTTTGAATCTCCGCTCTGATTTACTATTTATGTGACCTTGGTCAAATTACTTGAAATTTCTGGGCCTCAATTTTTTCAACTATAAAATGGGGATAATGATACTACTGCCTCACAGTTTTTGTTTTGTTTTACCAGTAAAGTACATTACATATCCTCAAGTTCTGTACAAGATGAAGCTTTGAGACACAGCACAGCAAAATGGATGGAAAGCTAGCTTTGAAGTCAAAAGGACCTGGATCCATGTGTCCTCTCTGACATATACTGGTTGTGGCACCTTGGGCAACTTACTGAAATCTCCCTAAGCCTCATTTTATACATCTGTAAAATGGGAAAGGGACAGGGACTGAATCTATCATCTCACAGGTAGAATTTCCAGGTGGGAAAATGTCGATTGATATATTCTTTGCAACTTTGTATCTTAAAGAAGGGACAGCTAGGTGGCACAGTAAATAGAGAGCCGAGTCTGGAGTTAGGAAGACCTGAGTGCAAATCTAGCCTCAGACACTTACCAGCTACGTGACCCTGGGTAAGTCACTTAACCCTATTTGCCTCAGTTTCCTCATCTGTAAAATGAGCTGGAGAAGGAAATGGCAAACCATTCCTCTATCTTTTTTTTTAATTAGTTTAATTATTTTTAGTTTTTGCCATTCAATTCCATAAGATTTTGAGTTCCAAATTTTCTCCCCATCCCTCCCCTCACCCCACCCCAAGATGGCATGCAATCTGATATAGACTGTATATACATATTCATGTTAAACACATTTTCACATTAGTAGTGTTGTAAAGAAGAATTAGAACCAATGAGAGAAATCATGGAAAAGAGAAAGGGAGAGAGAGAGAGAGAGAGAGAGAGAGAGAGAGAGAGAGAGAGAGAGAGAGAGAGATCAAATGGTAGGCTTCGATCTGCATTTAAATGCCATAGTTCTTTTTCTGGATGCAAATAACATTTTCCATTATGAATCATTTGGAGATGTCTTAGATCCTTGCATTGCTAAGCAGAGGTAAGTCTATCAAAGTTAGTCATTGCACAATGTTGCTGTTGCTGTATACAGTGTTCTCCTGGTTCTGCTCACTTCACTCAGCATCAGTTGTATAAGTCTTTCCAGATTTTTCTAAAATCTGCCTTCTTGTCATTTCTTATGGAACAATAGTATTCCATTACATTCATATTCCATAATTCAGCCATTCCGCAATTGATACACATTCCCCTCATTTTTCAATTATTGGCCACCACAAAAAGAATTGCTAAAAATATTTTTGTACATGTGGATCCTTTTCCTGTTTTTATGATCTTTTTTGGATACACACCTAGAAGTGGTATTGCTGGGTCAAAGGGTATGCACAGTTTTAAAGACTTTTGTGCATGGTTCCAATTGATTGGATCAGTTCACAACTCCACCAACAAAGTATTAGTGTTCCAATTTTCCCACATCTTCTCTAGCATTTATCATTTTCTTCTCTTTTTGTCACCTTAGCCAATCTGATAAGTGTGATATGGTACCTCAGAGTTGTTTTGATTTGTGTTTCTCTAATCAAAAGTGATTTAGAGCATTTTTCACATGACTATAGATGGCTTTAAGTTCTTCATCTGAAAACTGACTATATCATTTAATAATTTATCAATTGGGTCATAACTTAAAATTTTGACTCAGTTCTCTATACAGTTTAGATGAGGCCTTCATCAGAGACACTGGTTGTAAAAATTCTTTCCCAGCTTTCTGCTTCCCTAACTCATCTTGGTTGTATTGACTTTGTGCAAAAACTTTTCAATGTAATGTAATCAAAATTATCCATTTTGCATATCATACTGTTTTCTATTTCATTTGGTCATAAATTCTTCTGTTCTCCATAAATCTGACAGGTAAACTATTCCTTGTTCTCCCAATTTGCTTATGGTATCAGCCTTTATATCTAATTTTGGTATATGGTATAAGATGTTGGTCTATACCTAGTTTCTGCCACTCTATTTTCTCAGTAATTTTTGTCAAATAGTGAGTGCTTATCCCAGTCACTCCAAGATCTTTGTCAAGAAAACCCTAAATGGGGTAATGAAGAGTTAGACATGACTAAAAGCAACCAAACATCAACAATCTTAAAGAGCGCTCCAAGGATAAAGTGCCTTAATCTTAGTCACACAGACAGTAACAGTCAAAGGCAGGACTTGAATCCAGTTCCAAGGCCAACTCTCTATCCATCAAGTCATGATGCCTTTCGTTTGTAAAATACATATAATACCTTATTACCTACCTCACAAAGTTGCCTCTAAAAAACTAAAATAGAGCGTGTGTTTGAGGTGATTGGCGGCAGTGGCGGGGTGGGACATTTATTTCATACAGATCTATCATTTGATAGGGGTGAGGAACTCCCATTTACAGCCTATTTTTAAATTTTTTTTAGATTTCTGAATAAAATAAGCATACCTATAGCATAGTATAAGGAAGAAGATGCTTGTAGTGAAAGTGCAAATCTCTTATGTACAACTTGCTTTTCCTTTTAAATGTATAATAGTTTAAATATATAGTAAAATTTTCCTGTATTTTTTCTTCCCTCCGCCCCATCAGAGATGGCTACCATTAGACACAAATAGGTATCTAACTATCTATCTATCTATCTATCTATCTATCTATCTATCTATCTATCTATCTACCTATCTACCTATTTATCTATCTATATACATATACACATACATATATACACACATATATACATATATACACACATGTACATGTACATGTGTGTATATACATACATATACATGCATATAAACTATCCTGTTTTCTGAATTAGGTTGTAGGCAAGTCCTGGAAAGAGACTTCAGAGTATTTGGTCTTTCATACACACGCACACACACACACACACACAACACACACACACACAGAGTCTGCAAACTACTCAGTCACATATGTATGTATGTGTGTATGTTATGCACATATACATATATTTGTAAAATTATTCTGTACATACTTCTCTTTATCAGTTCTTCCTCTGAATGCAGATGGCATCTTTCTTCATATGTCCATTATAGCTAATTTTAGCATTTATTATAGTCAAAATGACTTATTCCTTCAAAGTTATTCTTATAACAAAAGCACTATTACTGTATACAGCATTCTCTTGGTTCTGCTTATTTCTCTCCATTATTTTGTGCATGTCTTTCTATGTTTTTTCTAAGATCATTGAGCTCATTATGGACTATTAAATTCCTTTCTTTGTGTATTAAAATCAACAATTTGTCTTTAACTTATATTCTTAGAGAACTCTCTGAGCAAAAATGATTTGTTCAGATCTCACACAGCCAGTATTTTTGTAAGGTCAGCAGCTGAACCCAGATATTTCTGATTTCAAGGCTGGTCACTATTCCATATTATCTCCCAAAGTGATATGTGAAGTTCAACTATTATCTCAGACTGTGCTGCCTTAAAAAGGAAGGACTTTGAGTTTGAACTTAAAATGTAAACAGGAATGACTATGCCCCTTCTCTTACAATAGACTAGTAGGAGTAAGGACCACAGAGCCTGAAGCATTCCTCATTCCAGGACCAATACCCAACCCCATCCAAAGCATTAATTTCTCTCATGACAATCCCCTTCCTTTCCGAATTGTAGCAGTCACTGTAATGACAACTGGATTGAAAATGGCTTTAGACAAATTAGACTAGTTGGAGAGCTCGAAGATGGAAAGCATGGTCACAGAGAAGAAAAAAATGGGAGAATGAAAGTATAGGAAGGAAGCCTTGGGCCAGCAGGTGGGAGGCTGGGAAATTTCTCTGGATATAAAATACCCAGTGGTGGGCACTTCCAATTCCCTTTCCCATCCCCACTATGGCAACTGTCCTATTTTCTGAATTAGGTTGTAGGCAAGCCCTAGAAAGAGACTTCAGAGTATTTGGTCTTTAACACACACACACACACACACACACACACACACACACACACACACACGTCTGCAAACCACTCAGCCAACCTTCCTGACATGAGTTACTCATGTCATAATTGTAAGGGTCATGGCATCACAATAGCCTGGCACAGGAGATTTGAAGCACATTTTAAATTTGTATTCAGATTCTCACCTGCCCACCCACAGATTAATTTCTTTGAGGCCCTGGGTCTGTGCTGCCATAAACTAAAATGTAGGATCATTCTCTTGCTATTAAACTTGGTAAGTGCACCTAGAGACTACCTTGATAGGCACATCTAATAAATATTAAAAAATGAATAAGTAAGTAAATGGGAGCTGCATGCACACCAGAAAATTACAAAGGAAGAATTCAGATCAAATCAGGAAATTCTCAGCAGGCTTTTATTGATCAATGAATTAGCCTTCCTCAAGAATATAAAATGGTTAGGTAGAATGATCTAATCAGTCACTGTTCCCAAACAAATAATTAGATATTTAGAAAGGCTAATTTATTAGCCTATTTGTTTATCAAGCTCTCAGATTATTATCATATATTTTTTGAGGCCAGACAAATTTTTAAAATTGAAAATTGAGATGACCTACATGAAATTCTGTTGTCTCGCCTCAAGAGATAACATCAAAATTCTTACCGGCCAACTACATCTGGTTTCTTCTTGTATGAATTTATCACAGGAATCAGCTTTACCAATTTTTCTCAGAGTTTCATCTCTATGAATGGGTTTTCTTAATTTCAAGAAGTGTGTGTGTGTGTGTCTGTGTGTGTGTCTGCGTGCATATATGTGTGTGCATGCATGTGTCTGTGTGTGTTTGCCTGTCTGTGTATGTGAAACATACAGATAGCAGGTACTTCTAGAACATGCCTGGGAAAATACAAAATAGAAGGCTTTAGTTAACTGAATATGTTGTTGACTAAAACTTACCTTTTTTTTTCAGTCATATCTATTATTTCATCTTTGTAGAGAGTTCATTAGATTGTAAGCTCTTTGAGAGCAAGAACTGCCTTTTACCTATTTTGCCTGTTTTGTACCCTCAGTGCTCGCACAGTGCCTGACGCATAGTCATTGCTTCATAAACGTTTATTGACTGGACTGGCAAAGAAAGAACTCCCTCTGCCAAGGCAGATTGTCACCAACCCTCAGAATTTACAGTCTTAGATAGTTATGGGGCACTGAGAGGTTATACGACATATTTGCCCTGGGTCATATAGTCGGTAGGTGACAGAGGAGGGACTTAAGCTGAGATATACCAATATTAATAAAGATTTCTTTCTTTCTCCCTTTCTTCCTCCTTCTTTCCTTCCTTTCTTCCTACCTTTCTTCCTTCCTTCCTTCCTTCCTTCCTTCCTTCCTTCCTTCCTTCCTTCCTTCCTTCCTTCCTTCCTTCCTTTCTTTCTTTCTTTCTTTTTCTTTCTTTCTTTCTTTCTTTCTTTCTTTCTTTCTTTCTTTCTTTCTTTCTTTCTTTCTTTCACAGACCTTAAAGTGTAGTATGCAGGCCAATTAACCAATAGATATTTATTAAGCTCCTATGTCAATAATTATTAGGTACATAAAATCATAAGGTCACAGATTTAAAGTTCCTAAGCACCTTAAAGTCATCTAATCCAGACCCCTGATTTTAAAAACTAAAGGGCAGCTAGGTGGCACAGTGGATAAGAGTGCCAGGCCTGGAATCAAGATGACTTATCTTCCTGAGTTACAAATCCAGCCTCTGGCACTTACTAGCTGCGGGACCCTGGGTAAGTCACTAAACCCTGTTTGCCTTAATTTCCTCATCTATAAAATGAGTTGGAGAAGGAAATGGCAAACCACTCCAATATCTCCAAAATCTTTGCCAAGAAAAGCCCAAATGGAGTCACAGAGTCAGACACAACTGAAAATGATTAAACAACATTTTAAAGATGAGAAAACTGGGGTCCAGAAGGATTAAGGGATATACTCACTGTTATATAAATAGTGTCAGGGTCAGTAGCAGTGTCAAACCAAGATTCTTTGACACTAAATTAAGCACCCCTGGTTTTTTCTAAGTCATATACAAAGCCAAATGAAACCTGACTATCTTCCCCAATAGTGTTCATTTGTGTGACTTTTCAGTATTTCTATTAAAAAAGCCACCTCGTGGCTATATGGTAATTAAACTCATCAAGCAAAGATAGGGATATTTCTTGCAACGAACTATAAATTGAGGTGATTAAGTTTTGGCTACCAATTCAAAAACAGACCAGTTTTTTTTTTTTTTAAATATGCTGAAAATTACCATCATTAAATCAGGGGTCCCTGAAGGGATCGCAATAGATCATCTGTTCTATTCCCCTGATTCTAGGCAGTACTTCACCTAAACATGAAATCCCTCTGGGATCACTGAGCCATTTTTGGTGAATTTAGTTCTGAGAATTCCTGTTAGTTCAAATTGGAATTTCTAATGACACCCAAGGGATATGAACCTAAATGATCCAAGACTTGAAAAAAAAGGTTTGCATGAACTTCTATGGACTGAAAACATTAACTTTCACACAGCTCTAAAGCCGAGCAAAGTCAATGGAATTTTAAGATTTTCCCTAGGATTGATTGGATTTCTCTTCTATAACTCTCCATGCTCTTCCCCCCACAAATGGGTAAACTGGAAATGGAGAATAAATAGGAACCTCTGTGGGAGATAGTCAGTAGGCGTTGGTAATAGTAAACATATGTTCTGAGATAGCCAATCTTGACATCAAGGTCCATCTTTAAAAGATGATCTTCCCTCTACTTTCTGCAAACAGTAAGTAGCACATGTACCAAAAACTAAAGATATTTTTCAAGTTTTACAGCTATTTGTCCAAACTTTATGTCCAAACAACTCAGAATCAGGCTGTGGAATGAAAAAACGGATTAACCTTATACAAGTTAGAAGTTCATTGAAACATTTGCTCTATAAAATCTGGATATATAAGAGGAAAGAAATCTGAATTCTTTTCTTACTAAATTCAGAATATTTTCCAAACAAATTTGAAAATCATAAGGAAATATAATAGCAAAGCATATCATTTAATTTAGATGGAGACAACTTTTGAAAACTGGTACAGGAATGAGAAAAGAAACAAGTAGAAAATCTATTGATAATAACAAACCACTCCCACCCCCCAAATATGCTATGGCTACAGCTTACTGTAGTGGAGCATGCACTGAGTTGAACAGAGCCTTTATCCACTTCTGTGTGCTAGTGTGCTCAGGACTGAAGGACTTTGGCATGGTATAGCAGTTCTTTGGTCTCCGTGATGGTACCAGAGAGATGACCTTGTCAAAGGGTTGGACAATGGGCCAAGAAAAGTCATCATTATGGAATAAAACATTTTAAAGAGAAAAACCACATCTACTCTTACTCTTTTCCTTATGTCTCCTGAACATGTGACTTGGAATTCTTTGCGATTTCCTATGAGGAAAGGGCACTACCTGTCTCTTCATCCCTGGGAAGTTATGAAGGTTGCTCGCATGTAGCAGTAGACAAACATACTGTTCCGGTGAGCCTGAGCCCGTACTTTGGGCTCTTGGTCACCTTTTCTGCTATGTGTTTCTTTACCTGAGTATAGGTGGCCACTAGTGATACTGAGATAGCCCTTTCTAACATTGGCAGCAACTTCATGAATTAAAGGTTTGAAATTCCCTAGCCATCTTAGTTGGAGTTGACTAGCAACAGGAAGATTCTTCTGCATCTACACACTTTGAGAAGATAGCCACCATGAGGAGGATGCCCCAGCTAGCCAGAAGACATAGAATTTGAGGGAATACCTCTGAAAAAGTAGAGAATTGAGGTAAAGGTCAACCACCCCATTAACAGTTATAACAAGTGTTTCATGTTTTATGCATCATGGATCAACCTCCTACAAGAATATAATTGAAGTGATAGGTCACTGTATCGCATTTTAAGTCTTTGTCAAGGCATAGTTGTGAGTCTTTTATGTTTTAACCCTTTCATTTTGGGGTGAATGAAAAATAGTAGTTATATCTGACCTGACTTCTCCATTGAATTTCTTTCTGATCCAAATCTAAGCTTTATATAATTTTCTCTAGGGCTCTAGGAAACAGGAAGAAAATCCAGAGCCAATAAAAAAAGAGCTGACACCTTTCTTTCAAGGTCAAACCTCTTCAGGACTGATCATCCATATGAGTCTAGAATTGGAGCCTATGAGTGGAAGAAGGCATCCCTGATCTCTGGCCCGAAAGAAGTTCATTTTACACATGTGGCATTCTCATTCTTTAGTGATATATATCTTATTGCTTAACTAAAGGGGTTTTTTTGTTTGTTTGTTTTTACTTATTTCAAAATAGAGTGATTTGGGAAGTAATAAGGGAATAGGAAGAAGTGATGATTCCTACAAGGAAAATTTAAGGCAAGACATTGCTAAATAGAATTTCATCTAAAAAGGACTGGGATCCAACCCCCAAAGAAAGAACTGTTGGAGTCTGAATGCAGATCAAAACATACTTTTTTAAAATTTTTCTTTGGAATTTTTGGTCTGTCATTTTTCCACAACATGACTAATATGGAAATATTCTTTGCATGACTGCACAAGTATAACTTAAATCAAATTGCTTGCCTTCTCAATAAAGTGGGAGTGAGGAAGGGAAAGAATCTGGAACTCAAAATTTTTTAAAAAGAATTTTAATAGTTTTACATGGAATTGGAAAAAGGAAAATAAAATTTTACCCCATTCAAAAAAATGATTGGGGGAGGTGTTGCACATCAGTGAATTGTAAACTCAACATGGGTCAACAACGTGATATAGAGAAATGCATACACATGTATACATATGCACATTTATGTGTGTGTATATTTGTGTGTGTGTGTGTGTGTGTGTATCAGTGCTATGTTTCATTAAGAAGGATACTGAGAGGCGATAATTCTGTTACGCACTCTGCCCTGCTGAGACCATATCTAGGAGTTTTGTGTTCAATGCTGAGCATATTTTAGGAAGGAGGATGATCATTTGGCTGGTGCACAAGCATTCAAATTGGCATTCTTTCCAAATGGCCTGCCTAGCTTTGCGACCCAGAGCAAGCGACAATCTCTGTTTCCCTCAGTTTCCTCATCTGTAACATAATAATTATAATCTGATTTACCTCCTAGGATGAAATGAAATAGTTATTGTAAAATATTTAGCACAGCACCTGGCATATAACATTACGTAAATGTAGCTGTCATCATCATCATCCAGAAGAAGAGGCAACATGTAAGTAGATGGAGAATCTCAAGATGCTGGCCTATGAGGAACTTGTACAATATGTGTGTGTGTGTGTGTGTGTGTGTGAATTTAAAATTGTTTCATTATGTTTTAGGAACATGTTGTGTTCACAAGGGTTTTGCAGTCTTAAATTGTATTCTTATAGGAAAATGTAAAAACTTGCTACTTACTACATATTTCCCTTAGTCAGTGCAGAGTACCCTGTCACTCAAATAAACCTCCTTTCCAAATGGCCCGTCGTAAATTATTCTTGGCCTCAAGGAAATCCCATTCTAGTTTCTGGCTAGCAAAATCCCTAGAATTCTTTCTCTGAGATCTATTGCCCTGAAAATTTGGAAATGGACATATCTCATCACTTCCAAGTCAGGAGGTTGAGGTCATCTCTGTGGTAGGTTAAAATGCAGACTCCTCAGCTTGGCATTTAAAACCTTCCATGATCTGGCTCCAGCCTACCTTTTCCAGACTTATTTCACACCATTCACCTTCATACATTTT
Organism: Notamacropus eugenii; assembly: GCF_028372415.1. Taxonomy (NCBI): domain Eukaryota; kingdom Metazoa; phylum Chordata; class Mammalia; order Diprotodontia; family Macropodidae; genus Notamacropus; species Notamacropus eugenii. The sequence continues at coordinate 22,928,692 of NC_092878.1, forward strand.
ATATTCCAACCTAACTGGCCTATTTACTGTTCCCTGAACTCTGTGTTTCACTCTCTCCTCCCATCCCCCTTCTCCCATCACTGTCTTGAAACAGGTCATCTCAAGGCCCCCTATGATGTATTGCCTCCTCACCTCTGCGTTTTGGAACCCTTAGTTTCCTTTTAAGTTCAACTCAAGTGCTACCTCATGTGGAAAGCCCTTTTTGATCCCGTTAGTTCTTAATACTCTCTCCCTACTCAAATTATATCATATTCATTTATCAATTTAAATACTGTTTCCTCTCCACCACTACCACCACCCTACCTGACACCAAATTATAATATCCTAGACAAATTGTTTAACCTCTCAGTGGTCCAGGCAACTTTTAAAGATTAAGTTAGGCCAACTGCCAATTGTATCGGCAAAGGAATTTTCCTCACTCAGACTTCCCTACATCCATAAAAATCACAGGTTCAGTACAGAAAAAAAAATTCTCCAAAGTAGAATATAAGCTTCTTGAGAGCAGAGACTGCCTTCATTTCGTCATTATGTTCACGGTGCCTAGAACATAGTAGACACTTGAGAGAGGGGGAACATGCCTATAGAAGTAAACTAAAAGGAAAAAGAAAAATCATGCGTTTTGAGAAAGGGAATTTAGTTTAAGTGCTTGAGTCTATAACCTAGGAACAAACTACTGATAGGTAATTTAAGTCCTATACCATGCCACTTCTATCTCTTTTTGATGAGAAGTACCTAGAGGAAAAGATGCTATGCAACTTACCGTCAGACCTCTTGTCTGGTCCTTTAAACAACATACTTAATTGTGGTAACAAGTGCTAGAAGTGGTAATAATCTTCCCTGGTGGAGAGAGTATTCATGTTTACACATGTAGATGTAGAATTGGAAGAGATCTAAACAGTCATTTAATCACACTCCCTGATTTTATAGCTGAGGAAACTGAAACCCCGAGAGCAGAGATGATTTGCCCAAGCTCACAGAGCTGGCAGAGCTGAGATTTAAACTAGGGTCAACCATCTCCAAATTCAGTATGTCATCCACTACACTATCATAAAGCTATTGAAGTATTAGAAATACTAATAATGGAAGAAAATGGTTTTGTCTTGACAACACAAATCTTCCCTCTCTTTTCTAGAGCTAGACGTTACTTTCAGAGCCTGTTCCCCTTTGTAGACAGTAAAAGGAGCATGCCATCCAATAACCAAAGACCTCCATTAACCTTAGGTCACTGTAGGGAAACTGTCATTCCAGAAATTCATATTGTTTTAGAATATGTGTCAGTTATCATAGCAATACTATGAGACTCTAAATGTTCTAATTTACATCACAATGCCTCAGTGAAGTATTTTTGTTTAGGGGGGTCTTAACATTTTCTGTGTTATGAACTCTTTTTTGGCAATTCATAAAAAAGGACCCTTTTTCAGAATAATATTTTTAAATGTATCAAATAAAATATATCATTATTAATTGTGATTAGAGAAATGCTTGAAGATCAACAAACACTTACTACCAGGCATTTCGGTAGGACCTGGGGATAAAGAGACAAAAGTTATGTGGCCCCTGCCCTCAAGGATTTTATATTCTAAAAGGGAGATTTTCTTCAGATGGAAACAAATAAATTGACTTTCTCAGCTGACTAAATAGAAAATATAAAGAGACCTAAGTAAAGCAAGTAGAAAAAAACAAAAAAAAACCAAAATAAATAAACACTGTCCCATTTGACCCCGACAACAAGCCTAGGAGGTGAATGCCCATTGTACAAATGAGGAAATGGAGGTAGACTTTAAGCAATTTGTCCAGGGTCATTAAACTAGTAAGCGTCTGAGGCTGGATTTTAAATCAGGGCTGCCTGACTCCATGTCTAACATTCTTAAAATACGGTTTAAGTCTGTATACTTGGAAACCTAACATTTTTTTTCCACATTTCAAAGTTCTATCAATTTATCTTTCTAAATCTAAGTCATTAATACATAAAGTTTAAATTTTGATTAGAAACTTCCCTAAAAACTGTATTCCTGTTGTATATGTACTTAATATTCATAAAACTATCCTTCCTAAAAGATGAGTTAAAAAATCAACAACCTTGCTCTAATAGCTGAGTAACTGAGGGGGAAATCTGCTTTATGTAACTACATCTACCACACAAAATTCCAAGTGCCTGGGTTTGGATCTGAATTCAGGTCTTTCTGACTCCAAGGCTAGTGCTTTGGTCATTGTGTCAACAAGTTGCCATTTATTTAGCATCTACTTTTGTTTTGTGGTTGGTCAGTAGTGACATAGCACACCAATGATGTCCATGGGGTTTTCTTAGCAAAGATACTGTAGGAGTTTGCCATTTCATTCTCCAGCGGATCCTTTCATCAGGCAATCAGAGGTGAAGTGACTTGCCCAGGATCATACAGCCAGGAAGTGTCTGAGGCTGCATTGGAACTCCAGGCCCAGCACTCAACCAACTGAGCCACCAAATGCCTCAAAATAATTTTTGGAGTAAGCTCCTTCCACCTCTGTTTCAAAAATCCATTTAATATATTGTCCTTGGATGGAGAACATATCAGATTATTACATCGATAAGAATAATGTAGCCAAAAGGCAGGAACAAGACTTAATTCAACGTTGTCCTATGTTATATCTGATTGGAGGAGATGCTACAGTGAAATGAAATTTTTAAAAATGATATGTAAGTCTATGTAGTTGGTAACCTAACCATTATTTCCATATTAAAACCTTCTGTGAATTTGTTGCTTTTAAATCTAAGGGAACTTCTTTAACTGAAATCTTCAATACATAGAGTTTAAATTTTAATTAAAAACTCCCCTAAAAACTGTATACCTGCTGTATGTGTGCTCCATATTCACAAAATTGCCCTTCCTAAAAGGTGCGTGAAAGAATCAACAATATTGCTCCAAGAGCTGGGTAACCCCGGAAAAATCTGCTTTGTACAAATACATCTGCCACATACAACAGTCCTTTCTATGTGACTGCAGGAGAAGAGGCATTCTCAATGAATGTGGCGTTAAGGTTTTGTTTTCCCTATCATGACTCTTTTATCCATGGATACTTTCTCTTTCAGTGGCCCTAAATGGAAAACAGTTGAAAGACTAGGTGAAAAATAAACTTACATAGGCAATGTTTAAAAAGCTGTTTCTAGTAAACGGTCAAACTTGCTAGGCTCTTAGATCTTCATTTATTTGCGCCATCTGGAAGTGCTGGGTTTTGTGCTGCCATAAAGTAATTCTCTTTTTCCATCAATAATCTTTCATTTCAAGCATGGCCAGTTTGCATTATGAGTATGAGGCCTAAGATCCATCCCTTTGGGTAGCTGGCAGTGTCAGCCAGGGCAGAGCAGAGCTGCCTCCATAGGCAAAAGAAATGAGATTCCAGGAAGCAGCTTGGGTTCGAACAAAGAGTTACCTCCCAACGCACCTTCTAGTTTTGCTTCCTAATCGTCAGCATATTCATTTAGTTTTTAAATGCTGTGAGCAGCAGCCTCACTCATCTTAACCTTAGGATATCAGTAGCTCCCAATCATTCAGATTGGGTTCTCAGTCTTGTCTTCCAATTACGCTTCTCCTCAATCCTCCATGAGCACTTCCTCGTTTATCCTTGGCAAAAATTACCCTTTCTCATCTTCACATGGGTAATTTCCCTATTACTAGTGGTGCAGGGAACAGAGACCCAAACCTTGATTCAGGAAGACTTGAGTTCAAATCTCAACTCAGACACAGGAAAAATCACTTGGCCTCTCCAAGCCTCAGTTTCCTCATCTGCAAAATGGAGACAATACTAATACTTACTTCACAGGATTGTTGTAGGAATCAAGTATATCATATGTAAGTACTTTGTAAACCTTGAAATGATATGTATTGTTGTTCAGTTATTTTCAGTTGTGTTCAACTCTTTGTGACCCCACTTGGAGTTTCTTGGCAAAGATACTAGAGTAGTTGGCCATTCCCTTCTTCAGCCCATTTTACAGATGAGGAAACTGAGACAAACAGGGTTAAGTGACTTGCCCAAGGTCACACAGATAGTAAGTGTCTAAGGCCAGATTTGAATTCAGGAAGATGAGTCTTCCTGACTCCAGGTCCTATGCTCTATCCACTGTGCCACCACACTTGACACTCACTAGCTGTGCGACCTTGGGCAAGTCACTTAATCCCAATTCCCTCATCCTGAGTCATCTCCAGTCATCCTAATGAATATCTGGTCACTGGATTCAGAGGGCTCTGGAGGAGAAGTGAGGCTGGTGACCTGCACAGCCCTCCCTCACTCAAAACAAAGTCAAGTACAAGTCATGTCATCATTTCTCTGATGGCATGGTCTTCTTTGGCAACAAAGGACAAACACACACACACACACACACACACACATAACTGCCAAAATGATACATAAGCACTAGCTATTAATTACTGGCATGAGCTTGTTCTGCCTCAGAGAGCCTATGGCATTTCTAAAGCATTTTTTTTGAGGCAGGTTGGGGACTGATGTTACACTTGTACATTTCCTTATATAGTAAACCTTTTGGGATCAAAATAGAGCTGTCTTGTGCTAAACTCCAGTCTATTAAAAATAGTATTTTATCTCTGGTGAGACCCCAAAGCATTGGTAATGTTTTCCTTCCAATTTTAATAGAACTCTCCCTCATCCTTGATGGGCATAAAATTTGCCACTGGATTTTAAGAGCATAAAGATGTCTTCTGCTAGAGCAATAATTGATCTTATAGGAGAATTTTCTTAATCTAGGGCAAGAATTCTTAACCTGAGGTCCACAAACTGAGTTATGTGTGTGTGTGTGCGTGCGTGCGTGTGTGTGTATATTTCAATAAGTGTATTTCAGTATAATTGGTTTCTTTTATAATCCTTTGTCTTTGATTTTACACATTTAAAAAAGTTGTTCTGAAAAAGGGTCCAGAAGCTTTATCAGTCTACCCAAAGGGTACTTAAGACAAAATGAAGTTTAACAGACCATAGTCTGTGACAAAACACAAAAGTCTGTTCCAAAGTATGTGGCGTTGATTTCAACAGTTGAGAGAAGACGGGACTGAAAAGACTCAAGGAAGTTCCTGACCACTCATCAAAAGATGTCATGACCTTGGTCACTGGATATATGCCTTGCTGCTTAGATGAGTCAGAAAAATATAAAGTAATAGTGTTAACAGCTAAGTTGTCCTGCTTTATTTGGGGTACAAGATGCCACATATATTATCTTTCCCATATATCACCTACATGACTTTGAACAAGTTGTCCACACACCCAACAATTATTAGTAAATTTCTACTGTGTACTAGATGCTATGTTAGGGACTCAGGACAAAAATATATAAAAGTGAGATAATACCCTCCCTCAAGAAGCTCATATTCTGTTGTGGAAGATGGGAGCAGGGAAAGGGTGTCAGTGTTCTCATCTGCAAAATAAGGGATGTAGAATATCTCTCTAAGCTCTCTTTTCAGCTCTGAATCTATAATTCTGTGAAAATTTCGTTACACTTTTGGATGTCTGAGTTCTTTTCTCCCAGTTCATTTATCATTCCTCATCACTGTTACTTTCTTTGTTTCAAGACAGATTTTATGTGACTGTGATTACTGTATACAAATTGTGACCTTAAAGCAAAGGTGCTTAACCACAGAGTCTGTAGATTTGGTTGGAGAAAAAAATTATATTTTTACTTCAATATAATTGGTTTCCTTTGTCATCCTATGTATTTTATTACAGTGATCCAAACTGTGTGGAATGAAGCAGCTCTATAAAGCATAAAAAAGTCTAGAAACAAGCATTTATTAAGCACATACTGTGTGCCAGGCACTCTCCTAAGTGTTTTGCAAAAATTATCGCATTTGATCTTCTCCACAACCCTGGGATGTAGGTGCTGCTATTATCTCCAAGGAAAATGAGAAGAGTAGAGGTTAAGTGGCTAGGGTCACACAGCTAGAAAGTCTCTGAGGTCAGATGTGTACTCCTGATACCAGGCCCAACACTCTATCCACAGCACCACCTTTCCACTGCCTTTGGATTAGAGTACTTTTAAACCCATCTTTTCTCACATGTTATACAGGGAAAGGAATCATGTTCAGCGTGGACTAAAAAAGATGAAATGAGTAAAATTGTTGGATTAATGTCATTACTGATTTCATACTGCAGGAAACTGATGTGCTTTAAAAAACAGCTACCAAATTATTTTAGATAGATGTGACCCTTTCTTTGTGCTACCCTCAATACAACAGAATTTATGCAGTATTAACTAGAGTTTAACCGTGGTGCTAAATCCTATGTGTTACACTTTATAAATGTCCACTCTACCCTCAAACCCCTAATTATATGCTTAAGGAATTTATGCAGAATAAGCAAAATGATGGATGTTGTACATAATATGCTAGCAGCAAGAGGTGTGGGCTATAAAGTAATGATATTACTTTCCTATTTGGGTTGTAGATTCCATCTCATTTCTTAATAGTAAAAGTACTTAGTTTTTTTTGTAACGTTGACCCTTGGCAGTTTGGTGCGGCCCACAGACTCCTTCACAGAACCATGTTTTATAATTCACAATATAAAATTGTCAACATTTATTTACCACCTACTATGGACTAGGCGCTACACTAAAATACATAGGATTATAAAGGAAACCAATTATATTATGACATGGCTTGAGCATTAGTCGTTGATACTCTCTCTTTGAAATGCCTGACTTTGAGTAAGGTGACTTTATGGAAAGTTCAAGTATAGTTCATGAATATTTTTCTATATTTTTCCTGTATTCCATATATAGTCTTCTATAGCTTGCTGGTTTTAGCTCCAGGGGTGTTAGTAGCCTCTGCCAAGTCTCTTCAGGTCACTGTTCTGAGAGACCGAAATAAAAAGACCCAAGGCAAGGTCTCCAGAGTGTTAACTGAGTCCTCTATAGAGAATTTGCAGAAAGATATGAACAATCATTCTACTGAATGAAAAAAGGACCAAGGAGGACCAAGAAGTGACCTCAGAGACCTGCTTCCTCAATTAAAAGTGAAGGAAACCGAGACCCAACAGGTTAAGTCACCTGACCAAGGTCACACTGGTCCGTAATCACCAGAGGCAGGATTTTAACCCAGGTCCTCTGAGGCTACAAGGAGTGTCCTCTATATTGTACATACTGACTCTCCATGGATAATAATAGTACTGGGTTGTATATTATATCAAATTGATGAGATCATTTCCACCATGGATAGTTGCTTGGGGTCCACCAGCAGGCATCATCATGCAAATGTCCCTGTAGATTGACATCTGTTTTTTATGCTACAATGGACTCTGTCAGAGGTAAAAAGATTCTACTTATGTAATGATGCCAGAAGGCAACTAAGTGTCATAGTGGATAGAGCACAGGACCTGGAGTCAAGACTCCTCTTCCTGAGTTCAAATCTGGCCTCAGACACTTACTAGCTGTGTGACCCTGGGTAAATCACTTAGCCCTGTTTGCCTCAGTATCTCATCTGTAAAATAAGGAAATGGCAAACTACTCCACTATCTTTGCCAAAAATAAAAATAAAACAAACTCAGAAGGGGTCACAAAGAGTTGGATACAATTAAAATGGTTGAACAGTACCTATAGAAGTGATACCAGGGTGGTCATAGTTATGGTAGGGGATCAGGTATTGTCTGTCATTCTCAATTCCTTGTCTCTGTCCTGACCTGGAAACTGAGTCTGAGGAACTGCCACTGGTACCCAGAGGACATCCAGAGGATAGTGGATAGGACAAGGGAAGCATGAAATTAGTACCTCTCCTGCTGCTGCCACTCTTAGCGCTGTGTTCTACCAGGAGATTCTCTGTAAGGCCCCCACTGAAATATTTAAGAGTAGAATTGCTTGCTGGACTAAGATCTTGCTTGATTAACATTTCTACAAGTATATTCCAAAACCTTTACTTTATAATGTATTCTAAGTGACAGGTTAGCTCCTGTCTTTATATCCAGCCTAATTAATTCAAATCAAGCTATCAAGATTGGCATGCAAGTCCACATTTTTTTAAACCCAGCTAACAAGAAGAATAAATTGTCCCCTAGTGCCTAGTGACATGTTCCATTTACCTGTTCCTACTTGCTAAGATCTCAAAGCACCAGAAAAGTCTGGTTTATTCTTGGGTTAGCCCTGGAAAGGAAGTGGATGATGTGATGTTAGCTCATAGGATGAAAACAATTTTCCTAAGGTCACAAAGAGAGCCAGGGGCAGACCTAGAAGGAAGGTTAATATATCCTGAGTTTCAGGGCTAGATCTGTCCTCAGGAGCATGCAGAGCCCAAGGCCATCCCTCGGGGACAAATTACATGGTATGCCCCATCCTTTTGCCCCACCCCCAGCATATTTATATAGAAGATATCTAGTTAAGATGATGATCAATGGTAGTCCAGAAGGGGAAAAGAAGTGATTTTTTAAAAAGCAAGGAGCAGTTAAAGGGACTGGAAGAGGAGAGAAGAGAAATATCCACAACATTGCCTTGGCAAAGATGAGGGGTGGTGGGGAGATTGTGTATGTGTATAGATTATATATACATATGTGTGTGTGTACACATATATGTACACATGTCTACACATGCATACACACAAGCATATATACATATTTGGTAGTGTGCTGATAAAAGTTTAGCAATTGGTTCTCCAAAAAAAAGTACTCTTTACACACTTTAACACTGATCTTTATTATTAACATTTTCCCCATCGCTTTCCAAAGTCTCGACTATCAACAATACAACAAAACAAACCCTGATTTGTAACATTTGCCAATTTCTGAGTCACAAAGGTTCATACTGAAAATTGAACCATTGGTTGTGGTTTGCCGGTATCTTTTCTGAACACTGGGTGGTAGATCTCACTCTCAGAATTCTCTAGTTCCCACAAAAGTCCCAGAACATTTCGAAGCACAAAAAGGACAGATATGATCATTGGATTCTAAATTTTGAGTTTGACAGTTTCATATTGTAATGCTTTTAAGGTCAGCTAGATGAATTAGTTGATTGAGCGCTGGAATTGGAGTTAGAGAGACCTGAGTTCAAATCTTGCCTCAGACACTTACTAATTATGTGACCCTGGGCAAGTCTCCATTTTCTCAACTGTACAATAAGGATAATGATAGCACCTACCACCCAGAGCTGTTATGAGAATCAAAGGTATACGTAGGACACTTAGTATAGCACTTGGCACATAGTAGGCACTAATTAAATGCTGGCTTGGATGATGGTGATGAGGAGGAGGATGAGAATAAGGATGATGGTTCTACTTTGCTCTTTGATTGCATAGGATCTTCCAGAACCTGAGATCTAGCACCTTGGTGTGTTTAGGTCTCATTATGTTTTATTAGACTTCAAGAGAAATGGCCAAGAAATATCCCCTCAATAAGAATGGGGAGAGAGAGCTGGAGAATGATAATAACTCACATTTACAAAGCATTTTAAGAATTATAATCAATCCACAAGCATTTATTAAGCATGCTCTATGTGCCTGGCACTAAAGACACAAAGATCAAGGTGACAGTCCCTGCCCTCCAGAAACTTATGTCCTTACAATATCCTCATTTAGTAGGTTGGGTAAGTATTAATATCTCAGTTTTACAGATGAGAAAAGTAAGGCATAAAGAAGATATGTGCCTTAGGATTATGGAACCATTTAGAGTGGAAAGGAAACTTAGAAGCCATCTAGCTCAACTCACTTACTTTACAAATGAGGTAATGAAAGGTCAGAGATCCTATGTGACTTACCCAAAGTCACACACCTAGTACAGTGTCAGGGCTGGGATGTGATTCCATGTTTTCTGACTCCAAATCCAACCTCTATCTACTACACTGGTGATGTCGAATAGAAATAGGGGTCACTAAACCAAACATATACATCCCTATCAACCACCTATTGACTTAGAAAACTACATATTCTCTCTCTCTCTCTCTCTCTCTCTCTCTCTCTCTCTCTCTCTCTCTCTCTCTCTCTCGCTCTCTTCATACATGTATGTGTGTGTGTGTATATATATATTCTATTATACTCTAAACATATATTCTACTATATTTTCTCTGGATGTCCCTCTTGCCTATAATGACCCCCCCATCCCCTCTGACTACTGACCTCCCCAGCTTCCTTTAAATCCCAACTAAAATCTCACTTTCTATGGGAAGCCTTCCTTTGCTCCTCTTAATCCCAGTCCCTTCCTACTGTTAATTATTTCCTTATTTATCGAGTATATTGCTTGTTAGCACACATTAATTTTCATGTTTATCTCCCATATTAGATTGGAAGCTCTGTGAGGACAGAGGCTGTCTTTTGCCTCTTTTCTGTATTCCCAGTGCTCACCACAATGGCTCACACTTAGTAGGTATTTAATAAATGTTCACTGAATAATTGAATTGAATTGGTTGTTTTTGCTCAATGTTTTCCAATTATATTTTGATATGGTAAACAGTGTTTGACACCCTTTGCACTACAATGTGCTGCCAAGGTTCAAAAATAGAGAAGCCAGGACCCTGACTCTAGGTTCAGGTAACTTTCCACTAAAGCTCACTATCTAGTCCTTGCTTTGCCTCATGTCCTAGTGGCCTTGAGTTACTCACAACTTCTAGGGCTTCTATTTCCTAATATATAAAATGAGAAGGCTGAAAACAATGTACCTTAATAAAATGTCATATTAGTGTGTCCCAAAAATGAATATGAAAAATTAAGAGAAATATGGAAAGACAAATGAATTAATAAAGACTGAAGTCAACAGAAACAGAAAAAATGGTGTGCATAATAACTCCAACAGTCCAAATGTAAAGAAACTATAATGAACCAAATACTGTATGGCTCAACCTATATTGGCCAAGGAAGAGTTGGAAAAAGCAGACCTACCTCCATATTTTAGAGAAAAGAGAGATTGTAGGGATGGAATATTGCATGTATTATAAGACAGGGTTGATATTTTCATTAATTTTATTAAAGTGCTTTTTTGTCCCCCATTCTTGTTTAGTCTTTATTCCAAATGATGGCTTAATGAGCAGGGGAGTAAGGAAAATATATATTCAGAAATAAAGGTAATATAAAAACAAAATGTATAAATTAAAGAAATGTTTGTTTTAAAGCAGAGGGTAGGCTTTGATATTATTTAAGGCTGAAATTCTCTGCTCCTATTAATATCTTTCTGTATTAGAGTGGAGAAGTTATATCGGAATGTGCCAAAGAAGTCTAATCAATTAATTAATAATTTGTTTACTATGGCTGGGATAGTTCCTTCCCACCCTTCCTTCAGAGAATTGTTTGGTCTTCAAGTAACATGATCACGGTATTAGTTAAACAGCAAGTCATGTAGGCCAATTTCCTTTGAGTGCCTTCAAGATTAGACCCATGCTCAAATTCACTAGGTCTCAGATAAAGAAGTAATGTCTACACAAGGAAAATCAAATGCCAAATTCTACTGTTTTTAAGCTTTTGAGAACTTCTTGTTGTGATTCATTTAGGCAACCAAATTCAATTTAATCCTATCAACATTTATTAAGAATCCTCTATGTGCTAGTACTGGGGTGGGGGAAAAGATACAAAAATGAATAGGAACCATCCCTACCTATATTCAAATCCTGATAATAATACTCATTCAAATGATGATAATAATAGTTAACATTTATATAGATTGAAGTACTATTCTTCCTGATATCTAACAAAAAGAGTAAGGAAGGGAAAAAATGCTTGAGATAAAAAATTATATAAGAATTGGAATCTAGCCTAGATTAGCTTTACCAAGAGCTATTTTTTTTTCAAGCAAGAATTACAAAAGAAAAGGGAAAACCATTGTTGAATAGCTACCTCATTTGGACTGGAGAAGTTGGTGTTGGTTAGATTTTCATAGTTCTTCAGTCATTTCAGTCTTGTCAGACTCTTTGTGACCCCCTTTAGGGTTTTCTTGCCAGAGATAATGGAGTTGTTTCACCATGTCCTTTGATAGTTCATTTTACAGATGAGAAACTGTGGCAAACAGGGTTAAGTGACTTGCCTACTGTCACACAGCTAATACGTGTCTAAAGTCATATTTGAACTCAGGTCTTCCTGATTCCTGACCTGGTACTCTATCCACTGTGCCACCTAGAACTAGAGGAATAAGACTTCACAAGAATAACATCTTTCAAGATTAGCCCTAGGTGAATCCTCCCCACCTCCCCCAATACATGTTTCCTTTTACTTTCTGCCACACAGTGGAAGAATTAGGGCTAGAAGTAAGGACATACTTCACAAGTTAGACGTGGATCAGTCTGAGGAGTTGCTGGAGTCTCTCATGGCTTGGTGAACGATTCTGGCTCTGAAAGCAGAAATCTAAGGAATGGAAATGTACACATGACTAAAGAAACATAGATTTAGAGCTAGAAGGAATCTTAGAGTTTATCCCAAATTTTATCCTTGAGGAAAGCGAGACCTACAGAAATTGAATGACTTGCTCAAGAATATGAATAAGAGGCAGAATTTGAAGTCAGATCTTCTGACTTTAACTGCAGAATTCATTCTACTATACCACGCTATTTATTGTTCAAAGGGAAGAATAAGGATTGACAGGAAGGCATTGTCATCTGGGAGGTAAATAGAATCATAGAAATGGGGTTGTGGTAGGAAAGAAGAAGGTTACATTTCTCTTGGCACACAGCCCCATTAAGAACATGGAGATCAAAGGTAAATATGCCAGCATCACCATAGCCTCTCCTTTTAGATGTTTTCCTTAAATTGTTTCTTATGATAGTCTTAGCTGTCATCATGAATCCTACGTTGTCTGATTTAATCACAAAATCTGTAAAATTTTGAGATCCTCAATCCCAGAGTCACTCCCAGCTATGGAAAAGCAAACTGAAGAACATCTCCGTATCTGATGGAAACACCACAGGGACCAAAGAACTCTGAGAACAAATTAGACAAAAGTTATTACTAATTCTGTTCATTGTATACTGTTAAATACGAATAAAGGGAATTTATTGCAAATTTCAATAGAGTTAGTTTATCATCATCTCCTCTCTCTCAGTGACTATAGAATAGGACGTGTTAGACTCTTAATTTCCTCACTGATGGTTGACATTGGTTCCCTGCCTTCAGATTTGTTTGTCGAGTTTTGCTTATTGACCAGCTTAAGAGGCATGGGACAAATGTTTAGCTAGGAGAAGTTGTAAGCCTCCTTTTAGATCTTGTCAGAGTTGGCCTTGTGAAGCTAGTGTCACCTGCCCAAACACTAGTCCAGACAAGCGAACAGTCCTTGAAACAAAAGAACCTTCTGGGCCTTAGGGCTCAATAGGAAAGGGCAGTGACAGAAACCTATTGTTGCACATTTGATCAAACATCAAAATGTTAGTGTAAGCCTTCATTTTGACTTTCCACTTAAATGTCTGTGAGGAGAGGAAGGAAGACGAATCTCACACCCCCTGAGATATACATCGATTTTTCTTGAGTTTGTATACACATACTCACCACACTCTGGAGAACTATACTTTAAATATATATACACACACACACACACACACACACACATATGCATACATACACACATATGTACACATATATTTACAAAAATATACATATATGTATATATACACGCATACACACACACACACATATGTACACACACACACACATCTCAGTACTTCTGCTATCAGGTACTCTGGTAGAAATGGAAATTAGTGTCTGCCATAAAGTTCGGAGTGGGGGGGATGGATGAATTAAAGTCATTAATGGGAAGGCATTATTCACAAAACGTAAGCTTTTTTTTCCCCCCAAAGTCGGAACTCAATCAATATAATACCATAAATCAAACATGAGTCTGTAGCCAGGAAGCGACTGGCTCCTAGTTCATTTGAAAGGAAACCAGGGACAGCAGCAAAACAGGCTTCTGCTTAGCACATTTTCCTCATTTTTCACTGAAAATGGATAAAACGTCTAACTTCAAGCTCTTACCAGAATGTTCTTCAGTACAATTTCCTTAGAAATTTCTGCTTCATGTGCACCTCTGTATTTATTCTGATTATGAATTAATTATTTCTAGTTCTTTGGATTTTATTGTTCACCATCTCAAGAAAGAGAAGAGAATTCGTTCTCTTTTTTTCTTTTTCTTCTTTCCTTTTTTTTTTCTTTTTTTTGTCTTTTCACCAGAGGAGTTAGGGTTCTGTCTCCTTGTTAACATGGTGCCTAGCCTTAGAATCAATAGGACGTACTAAAACTTTTCTGTAAAACCGGGTTGATACAGAAACATTTTTTTTGTCATGCATGATTATACCTCTGAGATCTTTAATAACATTTGCTCAGCACCTTTTGTTTTCCTGTTAACATTTTCATTTCAGTGGGTGCTGATAATTTTCTATTATCTCCCCCTTCTTTATTTTTTTCCATGTATTTCCCTTTCAGAGAACCTAGCTGAATTAACTGAAGAATAAAACTATATAATATCGTCTTATTATAAGCAGAACAAAATATAGATGATCTGATGAGATAAATCACTGGAGGTTAATAGCTTTTTTAAAATCAATCTTCCTTCAAAGGAAAAGGCTAAATGACTTTAGTGGATGAAACGCTAGCCTCTCACCTCTAAGAGCATAGTTCAAGTCTCAACTGCAGAGCATTCAATGAAATGTTTACTGGGCAGAGATCAGTCTCTAGTGGACAGAAATCTGCACTGCATGAGCTCACCCACCCACCCTCTCTGCAGCTTGTTTCAGTGGTGGTATTGATGCGTTAAGCAGCTACAGACCATCCCATCCCCTTTGGAAACTGTCCAGATTGGAGTTAACATCACTGTCAGGAAATGGTGAGAGTGTTTTCAGATCAGCCACCTCACATAGCATCAGTGGTGGGGATTCACTGGAGGCTGCTGCTTCCCTTCTCTGACCTCTCAGCTGTCACCCAAATAACCTGACCTTCCCCTCCTGGAAAACCAAGTGACATCTTTTCCTATCAATTAACAGCCCAGAACAAACAGAATTGATCACTTGGATGCCTAGTCCTACCCAGGCTTGATTTAAAAAAACAAAACAAAACAAAAAACAAAAAAAAACCTGGGGTGTTTCTTAATAATGAGGAAGGTAAACCTCTAAATCAAGTTGTTCAAAGGAAATAGTGGATTGTTCCCCTTAAAAGTGAATAGATGGATATTTATTTCTGCAGATGTCTCGTGAGGTCCCCAATCCCATCCGAATTACTTATGAATTTGAGCCCTCCTTTACTTCTGCTAATCTCAGTATCCCTGGGCAATTTAAAGGGCTTTCTTATGTTCCCTCCTTAAGAAAGTGGTTTTAAGTTCCTGCCTCTCGGCAGCAGAGTATCCTGCATTTTGAGCAGCCAAAAGAGAGATGCGAACTGTTTACTGAACACACACACGTGGCACAAATAGCTGTCATTTAAGGAGGCTGCAGTCAGCTCGATTTTATGAGCAAAGATGTGCCCGTTGAATAATCCTACTGTAGTGTCCAACTAAAACCAGCACTTTATTTCACTGTTTTATGGGGAGATATGTTTCCTCTGTGCTTTTTTTATGTGCTGGGCAATAACCCTCTTGGAAGTGGAAGCCAGGCTTAATTTGGGAGTGCTGGGGCTGGGGATTCCGATTTGCATGCAGTGAAATATACATTAAAAAGTTTAAGAGTGGGATCATATGAAAACATTGATGGATCAGTGACATTTCCATATTCCTCCCAAATGATTTATTAATAATTTTTGTTTACAGCTAATTCAAACCACCTGCGAGTCTCTTTGCTATGACTGAAGTGGGCTTTTTCATTCCCTCCATCCTCCCCATCCCCAGCTGATAAATGGCTCTATAATTTTAGAGGAAATGTGTTAAAGGTCATGAGTTAACATGTCCTCTGATACTTCTTTTTTCCATCCCTTCTTTTCCAAATGGGTAGAGGGAATAGCTGTGCTGCATTATTTCCATGTCTTTGTAACGTCCATTCAAAACCTAAATTAAGGTATGTGTGAGTGTAGGATTTGTGTGTGTGTGTGTGGGTGTGTGTACACACAGCAGAAGCCACACACATTCTATATAGTCTATCACTAAAATTATACAATTGCCTTTTGAAAAATTTGATACAAAAAATCTTTTCTTAATAATCTATGAATATCACTGCCTGAATAAAGTATTATTATGCCTTTTTAAAATTAAACTATCCACAAAACATGCATTTACTTTCAGCTATACAAAATGCTAATAATGCTTTTAGAATGGTCTTTAAAAAGTCTAATTATATCATTTAAAAACTGAGAGACCAAAGGCCAAGCTAAATTCTCCTAACATAAATCAGACTTTTTTTTATTTCAATGACTTTAAAAACCTCAAATGCAGTAATTTTAATAGCAATGAAAGAATGAATAAGTCATAACTCCGCCTGATCACATAACTGTCTATAACTGTTATTAAATGCTCCAAAATAAGTGAACTCATTATGTTTCTGCACTGCTTTTAGCTAATCTAAGATTCTACTCACTTAATCATGCAGAAAAGGCTTCAGTGCAGTTTTAGACCCTCAGCAAGGTCACTTCAATGCCTTTTTCCTGTTCTATGCTGATCATTTAAGAGCAGCACTTTGACCTGAAACTGATGCTGTCTCATATAAGCTTGAATGTTTAACCCCCACAGAGCTGTATTTCAGATGTACATTTGCACAGCCCATTGTCATATTTGCTGCAAACTGAGCCAGGCTCTCTTTTCAACAAAGAAGGAAATGCCAATCAGAATTTGTAAATGCCATGTACCCAAAGAAACTACATTTTGCAGGATACCTACAGGGAGAGAATTAATGATTTTTTAAAACACACCACCCCTCTATGAACTCTTTAATGAGCTCTAATTAGCTTTAAAGGTATGGTGATTAAATTCTTTTTTTTAAACTATATGTTTCTGTCAGATAATATATAAATCCAATAGGTAGAATTTACCTAATAACGTAATTGGTGTGAACCCAACTCTAGCCCATCACCAGCCGCTGAGGGTTTCCATACAGTAAATCCATAAGGACAGTGCAGATCTGGGAAGTTCATCTTTTTTTTAAAAAGAGTATGTTATAGACTATGGACAGGTTCTGGGCTAGAAAGTAGGTTCAATTTAGGATCCTCAGCCAAAGAAACAAAAGACGATTCCAATGGAAATAATACAGTATATGTGTTAAGCAAAGACACTAAAAATGGGGAGGGTTCTGGGAGGGTTTCAGGTTTCTAAGTAGAAAGGCAATATGCATGTTAAGAGGAGCCAAGTGGAGGAGATCTGACAGGGCAGATGACAAAAAGAAAATAGACAGGGGCAGGAAGCAAAATGGGGGGGGGGGTGGAATTAATCATTTTCACCCAGAGACTTATGCCCAGGTAAAAATAAAAATGAAAAGAAAGCAAGCTGGGAAAGGACAAAGGAAAATTATTTAAAAAATTACTTTAAAGGATGATTCGCCATTAGGAAAGAGACCATCACTGGATGCTGTTGAATTTCCCCAGAGATGCCTAAAAGGAGGACAAAAGTCATCTCTTTTGCTGAGGTGAGACCTGGACTTGCATAAGGTGAAATAAGAGAACCTCCTAGGAGACCCATTTTAGTTCCATAACTCTTGGATTCCTTTAAGAAGGAAGTATGTTTCATTAGAATTTAAGCTTCTTGAGGACAGAGACCTTTTTTTCACTTTTTATTTCTCCAACTCTTAGCATAGTGACAAGTACTTAGTAAGTGATTAATAAATACTTATTAATTGATTTGTTGATTCCATTTACCAAGCTCACTTGAGTTAAGCAGTATCAAGGAGAGAGATCCAAGATTGCTACGAACAAAGAAACAAAGAGAAGTCTCTGGACCATGTCACAGACTAGAAATAGGGAACTGGTTTCTAATCCTGGGTCTCCCATGGAGCCTTTGACAAGCTGCCAACACACACACACACACACACACAACAGTAAAGTAACTTTTTCTCTATCTTCCCTGCTAGTATAGGAAGACCTTCACAATAAAAATACTAAGAAATAGCAAAGAATCACTTGTGAACTCATTACCAAAAGGTTGGCCACAAGGTGATGGTCACAGCATCAACTGAATATCATCTACTGTAGTGCAAAGGGAACAGGATCCCTATCAGCAAAGGGAGTACACACCCTGATAAAACCATGTCTCCAGGAAGCATTGAGTATTGTTGACATACAAGCACTCTGCATTAAGAATCCTCAGCACTGTCATTCCAGGGTTAGGTTTCCCTGGTGCCAAACCACCAGTCCCAGCTCTCTTGCCTGTTATTCCCAAAGGCTACTATGTGGCTGCCCAGGCTGTTAATATAACCTCCACTTTCCATTTCTACCCTGGCCAGTACTCTGGATTTATTCACCATGACTGCTGCTATACTGTAGGAGGGAGATGCATTGACTAAAGCACTAGTTTTGCATCACACAATGCCTTCTCTAAGGGAGGCACTGTGGGTGATACAGTCATGTATCAAGCATGACTCACTCCCCGTAAGAGCTTCTAATCTAGTTAGGGGAAAAAAACATACATGTTGATAACTATTACAATAGGGAGGAGGAAGTGTCCTTTTTCTCGACTCTTAACATGGAATTGTGTTTGTTCCTTCAAAAATATTTTGGTAACTGTAGTAATAGAATTGGCTTCTTTTGTCATTCTACATAATTTATTTTGTGCATAAAAAAATTTCATTTTGTCAAGGTTTCACCAGACTTTCAAAGGGGTACATGACACACGCAAAAAAGTTCAGAGCTTTTGACTCATCAAATTTATCCACCAGGTAACCACAAGCAAACTATATCTACCTTGGAAGCAACAATGATGAGAATACATTAGGAAGTTATCTATGAAGCTCTAGATCATATATGGATTCTTTTGTGATGGTTGAAAATGACTTGATTTTCTTAATGAGCCTTTCTTGAAAGCTCTGCCTAAATAGCTATCATTCCTTTGCTCTGAATTATAGTCTTTTTCTCCTATTTATATTTATTTTTATTTCATACTTTCAGATTTTTTTAACTGTTTTACATGTATCTATCTTATTTCCTCCAAGCAGATTTCGGGTTCCTCTAGAAAAGTGATAGTATTTTCTACTTAATTTGTATCCCCACAATTTCTAGAATACTAGAATATGTTAGGTAAAATGTATTTTTTTAAATAAAAGATTGTTAATTATATGTGCTTATGCAAATTCCTATGTAGGTGTTATGCATTATATTTGTGTATCACGTAAACATATATAATGCATAATACCTATGCATATATTTGTGTATATATCTATAATACATACACTGTATTTGCATATACATATATGATAATATTCATACACCTTCATAGATGCAGATAGGAACAGATCCTGGGATTTCATCAGTATAGGGAATTCCTTGGATGATAAAACTCCCCGTATTGATCCAGGTTGGCACCTTCTCTGCAACTTAACACAGTCTTAGAAAGTTGTCTAGAAGAGAGTGCTTAAGAACTCAGTAACTTATCCAGGGTCACGTAACCAATATATGTCAGAGGTAGGACTTGAACCCAGGTCTTCCTGGTTCTAAGGTTAGAGGTCTATCTACTGTATTATTCTGCCTTTTACATATGTGTGCATATGGGTGTCTGTATATACAACATATATATACATACATACATATGTGTGTTTATACACATTCAGCTGAAAGTTCATGGGAACTTAGCTTCAGAGTTGAAAGAAAACTGAGAGGCCATCAAGTTCAAGTCCATTTTACAGATGAGGAAATTGAGGCACAGAAAGGTTGAGTGATTAGCTCAGACTACACAGCTCATGAATAACTAAGATAGAATTTTCAACTAGGACTTCTTACTCCAAGCACAATCTCCTATCCACCTCACTGAGGTTCCTCTCAAATTACATAGAAAAAGTTGTATAACAGAATACTATCATGAGAATATTACAAAGATTACACTGAAAATCTTTGGAGAATCAGGATTGCCCCTATGCAAACTTGTTTATCTTCAATGTCTTTTCTCACTTTATTCACTCCCTCCCTCTTGGAATCCATTGCCCACATGTTATGTATTCCCTTTGGTGACCCAAGACTCTTCATTGTAGAATTCCTCCCTCGTCTGCCCTCAGCATCCAGACATTTCTTGAACTATTGTCCCAACCTTTTCTCCCAATCAAAACCTTGCTGTCCTGTGTTCCACACCTTTGAGTCTCATTCAGTCTGATAATCCTGGTCGATCTGTTATCGTTATCCAATTGTTTGAGCTGAGTCTGACACTTTGTCACCACATGTTGAGTTTTCATGGCAAAGAGCCTACAGTGGTTGGTCATTTCCTTCTCCAACTCATTTTACAGATGAGTAAACTGAGGCAAACAGTTCAGTGACTTGCCCAGGGTCACAGAGATAGTAAGTGTCTGAAGCGGCATTTGAGTTCATGAAGATGAGTCTTCCTGACTCCAAGTCTAGTGCTCTATCCACTGTGCCAAATAGCTGCCCCAAACGGGTCCATACCAAGGTATTAAAAAGGTGATGGATGGGTCATGTGTTATCTGTACCAGACTAAGTATTTATATTTTAACAAGAGCTTTCCTTTCAGTGCCTTGGTACAGAGGAATGCATAATGGGAGGAATTTTAGACTTTGTGACACATCCTTAGGGAGATAGAGCAGTGGGTGTGGTTTGGAGTAAAGGACAGGAAACTATATGAAATGGCTTTCAAAACTGTGTAGTGCTACAAATATGTATATATATATATGTATGTATGTATATAAACTATCAGAAAATCTTGGAGTTAGAAGGGATCTCAGAAGGCATACATTCTACTCCACTCCTGAAAAACAAAAAAGAACCTCTTCTAAAACATAAAAGCAGTCATCCAGATTTTTATTTGAAGACCTCCAATCTCCAAAATTCCCAGGTTAAAATGATAATACCTTAACGTGGGGGAGGGGAAGTGATAAAGGAGATGCAGTAGCATAATAGCAGAATATCAATCATTAACACTTTAGTATAAATTAGTACAAGGAGTCAAAAGGTTGTATTAATAGCAATATTTCATGAAAGAAGCACAGTATCACAGAATTTTAATTTAGAAGTGATCCCAACAGTTATACCTACACAAGAAGCCCTCTACTACCTACCCTATAAGTGGTTATCCATTCATGATGAAAAATTCTATCTACCTCAAGTAAGAAAACTGATTAACTCTGAGTGCAAATTGAAGTATAATTTTCTCACTTTTTTATTCCAACACCTGTACTACTTAATTAAAACAAATAGAAAGAGTGGAATGGACAATTTGCTTCAGTGAAACAGCATTAAATGAAGAACCAAGTCATGGAAAGATGGCTGCTGTGAGGTGGTTGGGAAACAAAAAAAAAATGAGTTAGAGGGATCAATTCTCTCAGGGATGGGATAATTTAATAGAAATAGTGATTGGACTCATAACTTATTTCCATCTTTTAGGAAAGTCTACACAGCATTAGATAAATGAGTCAAAGAAAAGAAAAAGTGCTTCCCTGTCTTTTTTGCAACATCATTAATACGGAAACATTTTGCATGACTTCACATGATGACTGAAATTATATCACATGCCTACTCAGTGGGTAGAAAAAGGACTGGAGGGAGGGAGAAAATTTGGAACTCAAAAAAAAAAATTTGTTTTAGAATGTTAAAAATAAATAAATAATGAACTGGGGAGGCAGGGGGGTCATTATCCATCAACCAGTCCTTTTATTGCCATCAGGAGCCAAAAAAAATAAGTCCAGTCCCTCTTCCATGTAATAACAGGGAAATACTTGAAGAAAGCCCTTATATGCCTTTAATTTTTCTCTTCATTAAGCTAAACATTCTCAGTCTCTTTAGTGGGGGGATGTTATTAAAGTTATAACAACAAAACTCATTAGGAACTGATCTCCTGGTCAGCTTTCTTAAGAGGTTGAAATGTATCTTTGATTGGTCTTTCTAACCTAAGACAGTCTCTTCTTCTTTCATAACTTCCTGTGCTTTCAATGTCCAGAAAAAGTGAGTACCTGAATAGGCTAAGGTCTCCCATTGCATCCTGGGCTGTCTCCAGTCATCTTAATGAATATCTGGTCACTGGATCCACATGGCTCTGGAGAGGAAAGTGAGGCTGGTGACCTTGTACAGCCCTCCCCCACCCCAATCAAAGTCAACTGTAAGGCATGTCATCATTTTTCTGATGTCATGGTCATGATCTTCGAAGGACTAACACAGACAGATAGATAGATGTTTTCAATGTATATTACTCTCTGATTGATAAACTGACTTGACCAAAAGATAGGGAACCACTTTTTCCTTTCTTTGACTCATCTATCTAATGCTGTGTAGACTTTCCTAAAAGATTTTTAAGTTACATGAGTCCAATCACTATTTCTACTAAATTATCCCATCCCTGAGAGAATTGATCCCTCTAACTCGTTTTTTTTTTGTTGTTGTTGTTCCCCAACCACCTCACAGCAGCCATCTTTCCATGACTTGGTTCTTCATTTAACGCTGTTTTACTGAAGCAAATTGTCCATTCCACTCTTTCTATTTGTTTTAATTAAGTAGTACAGGTGTTGGAATAAAAAGTGTCAATGATTTATGTTGAAGAGAAAACCTAAAAAAGGAAAGTGACCGAAATTGAGACCATCTGCCCTTGTTACCACCCACACACACACATGATAAACACACAGGCTCTTAGCAAGACAGATTTTTCTCTCATCGTGACACCATATATAGTATTCAAACAGTACAACCGTGTGTACTGTGTGTTCAAACACAGAAGCTCCCAAAGACCAAAGATACAAATGACAGAAATTTACATGGTAAGTGATATGTTTTAAAAGCATATGTTAGGTTTAAAACAATTGATCCTGGTGGAAAATGTTAAGATTCTGATAGAAAGTGCTCAAGGATATAATGATATTAATACCATCTGTACAGTAGCCATCATAAATGAATCCACAATGTTCATTTCTTTAAAAAAAAGCATAATGGATGTTCCTAAGCAGCATAACAATTTCCATGAAAATGCTCCTTAAATTTGCTACTGTTTAAAATACATTAATTCATTACATATTTTTTTTACTGTTTTTTTTTTGGTTTTGGTTTTTTTTCCCCTCACAGATAGTAAAAATCACACATATTTCTCTGGTAATTTTCATTTCCTTAAAGTGCACTGTTGGGTTGTTTACATTGCCTAACCATATTATCATTTCTGATATATTTAAGTCTTTTGCTCAATGCTTAAATATTTTTACCTTTAGAAATGACAAAAAAAAGTTTCTATTCCTCAAAGTATTTTAGAGTCCATTTCACTGAAGAAATGCATTTAAATCTCTTGACTCTTTCCTTGAATTTGTTCGTGTCTAGTAAGAAACATCAGTAGGTCAAACGGGGATGTTCTTACAAAAACACTGATAAACAGGTTTCCTTGGATTGTTGTCTGTCAGTAACATTGCATGAATCACCTACAGTAAGGCAAAACAAAGGCAACATAAGTAATCAATAAACCAAGCTCTGAATCTAAACCCTCACAGAGTTTACCATCTAGTAGGGGATTATGACATACTATACAAAGAACTATAATATAAAATGATTTTTGATAAGTATGTGAGAGGGCTTTAAACCATGGGTAAGGTTCAATTAGCAGGTATGGTGAATGAAGGTTGTAGGAAAGGGGCTTCCAGGTACAGGAAACAGTATAAAAGAGAATAGCCTAGGAGGGACATAGGAAATGATGATTGGGTGGAGGATCATACACAGAGAATAGTGTACTAGAACCATACTAGAAAACAAGGACGTGGAATTAGATTGTGGAGGCCTGGCTAAGGAGTTTGAACTTTTGTAGGCAGTTGATAAGTTTTGAATGAAAGAACAAAACATCAGATCTGCAGAGGAGGAAGATTACAGAATCACAGAATTAAGAGGGACCTTGGAGGACATCTAGCCTAGCTAGGAATAGGAATCCTCTCCACAATGCTGCCAAGGAATTATCACTCAAAATTACCATCCCACCACTGCTTCCAGTGAAGAAGAAGAAGTTAATACCTCAGGAAGGATTCCATCCCACTTTTAGTTGGTAATTGCTAGAAATGTTTCTTTCCCTCTCTCACGTGCTAGTCCTTCAAATACTTGAAGATGGTTATCCTATGTCATCATGTCTTCTGCAAGCTAACCATTCTGAGTTGCTTCAATCAATCCTCATATGGCATGATCTCCTACCATCTTGCCATTCTCATCAACCTCTTCTTGTGGGGGATTGGGGGAGACTAAGTGGGCTAGGAGTTATCCAACTTATTGATGCACTTAAAAACATATAACATTTACCTAAGTCAAAGTTCCTTCATCTCCAAAATGAGGCTATTACTACTTGTGCTACATTCCTCATAGGTTCATGAGGAAAACATTTTGAAAACTGAGAAATGCTCTGTCAATGTATTTTATTACAGATTTCCTCAGAACCAAATGAAAAAGAAAAGACAGATAGTCAGGCTTTTATATCCCAAGGTTCGATTAGTCTGCATAACGTAACTAATAATAGCTAACATCTATACAGTGCTTAAAGATAACTGTTATCTTATTTCATCCTCATAACAACCCTGAGAGGTAGACAGGTCCTATGATTGCCTTCATTTTAATCAATCAATCAATCAACATTTATTGAGTGCCTACTATGTGGCCAGGCACTGTGCTGAGGAAACTAAGTCATACAGAGACTAACTGTTTTGCTCAGGGACACAGAATTATAAAGTGTCTATAGCTGGATTTGAACTCAGGTTTTCCTGCCTCTGGGTCAGGTGCTCTATCAATTGCAAGATGTAGCTACTGCATAATTACAAATGTAGAAGGAACCTTAACAGCTATCCAATCCAATTAATATCTAAGAAAGTAGCCCCATCACAATGTACATGATACACAGTCATCCAACTTTTGTTTGAGAACCTCTCAGGAGGACCCTACTACTCCCTGAGGAAGTTCACTTCAGTGAACTATTAATATTTTTCCTGACAATTTGTCTCTTCTCAACTTCTGCTCATTACTCATAGTACTGCTTTCTGGAGAGTCAAAAAAAGTAAGTTTAATACCTCTACTTGAGAATTTTTCAAGTACTTGAAGACAGTTACAAAGTCATACTCATTCCCATCACACCCCAATCTTCCCCAGGCTAAATGTTTCTAGTTCCTTCAACAGATACTCATGGATGAAATGGTTTTCAATATTTAGGTTGTTTCTGTCATCATTCCCCAGCACAATCAATCTCTTCCCTAAAATGTAGTATCCAAATTGGCTCTGTTTACTACTTAGATAACAGGGAATTTTCTCTAGAAATAGAAAGTCCATCTACTCACATTTCTTTGAAAGTCTTCACCCTTTCCAAATTACTCTTGAAAATGGTATGGCTAGGGCTCATTCTATGTGGCAATAATGAGACAAGATACAGTATGTTAGTCCCACGTAATGTTAGGGATTCCCTATAGAAATCACTTAGCAGGTTCCTAGAAATAGTGAAATCCAAGTTTAATCATTCCACTTCTTTTCAGAATCTGCACATATCAAGTAGGGAGGCCAAAAATCCCGACAGATTCATGCAAGAGAATTACAACTCAACATAAGAAGTATAAAATCTTACTCTAGTAAACTATTAAGGTATTTTCAACACAGTATTGCTTTCCTTGGGAGCTATACTTAACTAGACTGATATAAAGTCCATTAGGGGAGAAATGCTTATGAGAAATAGAGGTGTCACAATGATATGCATAAACATAAAGCCTCTACATCAAAGGTCCTTAACGTTTTTGTCATAGATCCCCTTAGACAATTTGGCAAAGCCCATGGAACCTTACTCAGAATAATGTTAAATGCATAAAATACTATACATGAGATTACTATACTATACGATGCTATACAAAAGATTACAAAAATATAATTACAAAAAAAGATTACAAAAATGTGTATAATTACAAAAATATAATTGAAATACAGTTGGCAAAATATTTTTAAGTCCAAATTCACAGATCCCAATTTAAGAACTCTTACATTGCGTATTTCCTTTAATGTCAAAAGATAATTATTTTAATCCTTCATATGTCTGTTTTCCTCCATCAAATATCTTATTATTTTCTACTAACAAGCAACATTTTTTCCCACTGATTAATTGTTTATCCAAACCTTCCCTGGAATATTGAATTTGTTCATGTGTTATGATCATTCCTACCTTTGTTGGGTGAGTCAGTCCTACTGCCCACATTCTTAACCATTGAGTCATGGGCAGTTGTGGACTTAGCCTAGTGGGAGTGTTCTTATCAGCATTTTTCTCAGGCTACTCAAGGTCTCGCCTTAGGGCAGGAGCCAACAACCTTGCTGTCACAGGGATGGCTAAGCAATTCCCACAGAGCCACTGGTGACCTTAAATTTAGATAATTGAAGAGAACGAAAGGAAGGGGAAGATAAAAAAAGAAAAAGAGCTGGCTGATAGGGGAATAGGAAAGAAAAAAAAAAGGAGAGGGGGAAGATACCATAGAGAAGGATAGGGAATAGGGAAGAATGACATTAGCTAATGTGTCAGATACCACTTAGTGACCACAGGGCTAAAGGCTGCTTACTTCAATTGGGGGGCACTGTTAAAATGTTTCAATGATTTATCTTCTAGAACTGCAACTGTATATTGCTTATCCTAATTTCTTTTTTGGTTATTTATAATGTTAGGTTTATCTCCATGTAGCCATATTGATTAGACCCCACAAGCAGACTTAATTGGCTCACCAAATATATATATATTTACACATATGCGTGTGTGTGTGCGCATGTGTGTGTATGCATGTGTGTGTGTGTGTATGTCTACACACGCAGCTAGGTAGCACAAGAAGACTCATCTTCCTGAATTCAAATCTTGCCTCAGCTGTGTGACCCTGGGCAAATCACTCAACTTTGTTTGCCTCAGTTTCCTCATCTGTAAAATGAGCTAGAGAAGGAAGTGGTAAATGATTCCAGTATCTTTGCCAAGAAAACCCCAAATAGGATCATGAAGAGATGGAAACAGCTGAACAACAATAATAAGAACTTAAGGAAATGATGGTGAAAATTAAAATAATTAAGATTACATTTAAAAGCACATTGTGCATACTTATTTTTCCTGGAGATCCAGTTGTTAAACATTTACCAGCACCCCACTGATATTAGCTAACTAGCAGGGTCATTATAAGGTCCAAGGGAACCTGAAATGTGGAATAATGGTTTGGAAAATAGAGAATGCCGAATAAATACGACTAGTTGCCATTCCTTATACTCATATTGCTACTACTGAGAAGCTGCCCTGGTTTAATGGATAGAGACCTGACCTCAGGGTAAGGAAGACCTGGTTGCAAGCTCTCCCTCTGACACATACTATGACTATGGTTCTGGATGAGTCAAGTCCTCAGTGTCCTAGGAAACACTCAGTCTATAAGTTGCAGAAAATTCATTCAACTGCACTCATAGAGGAAGTTTCCTAATCCAGAATGTCCTTAAATCAATGAAATCACATACCCATTTTCCCTGTCCTCACCATTGCTATTGCCAAGTTTGTTTGTTTTTGTTTGTTTATTTGTTGTTTTGGTGGGGAGTGGGCAGAGAGGAAAGAGGAGGCAAGAAATATGTAATTTCACTGGGATAGTACACCTCAATGAGTAAATTTATTCTGTCAATGCAGAGCAGCATCCTCCCTGCAATGCATGATTTTTGAGATTTGCTAGGGAAACTGAAAGGTTCATTGGTTATTTGTTTGGTTGCTTGGTTGTTTGGTGGTTGGTTGCTGTCTTTCACTCTCAAAGAGACCCAAAATAATATCACTGTGTTGAGGTATGTCCAACTATGGCTGATCAGACTACCAATCAGATCAGAACACTCTACTCCGGGTCAGGCACAAAGAGTTCATATGACAGTGTAATTGACATATAGAGGCACATCGTCAGTAGGAGACAGGCAGAACCTCAACCATATATTAACAATACTGAGCTTGGTCTCCTCTCCACATTACCCCAGCAGTTCTCAAAGTGTCATCTACAGACACTTAGGGGTCCCCAACACCCTTTGAGGGAAGTCGAGTTCAAACAGTTTTAATAACACTGAAATGTTATTTGCCTATTAAAACACACTTTCTTTTTCCAACTACTTATCTTTCTGAATCTGGATTTTCTTCATATTCTTAGACTAAAACAATATGTCAGCAGAATGAATACAGAAGCAGATATGGCAATTCAGCTATCTTTTATTAAACCACACATCAAAGACATTTGCAAAAGTAGGAAAAACAATACCATACTTCTCACTAGATCTTTTTAGACCATAGTAATTTTTCATAAAATGTGTTTATTAGTAATCATTTTAAATGAATGAATGAATGAATATTTAATAAATTAAGATTGTTTCTCAGTTTTAATTTCTAATGCAATAAATGTTGAGATGTATAGATATAGAGAGATAGGTAGATAGATAGATGATAGATAGGTAGGTAGATAGATAGATAGATAGATAGATAGATAGATAGATAGATAGATAGATAGATAGATAGATAGATAGATAAATTCACTAAAGCTTTGGGGCAAAGAGTCTTCAATAATTTTAAGAGTATAAAGGAGTCCTAAGACCAAAAAGTTTGAGAACTACTATACTCTCCCATGCTGTTTCTCTCCATTACCTATATTAATACTGTAGGTTTGGGGATTTATTATGTGTGTGTGTGTGTGTGTGTGTGTGTGTGTGTATGAATGCATGTGTGTTGAGAAGATAGACCTGTTATTTTATTAATGGAGGTAACTCCCAGCGTAGAAAGTGTCTCTGCTGCTTCAGGTTAAAAATTAACTGTGAAATATAGCATTGTAGAGTTGCCTTGAGCACTAAAGGAGAACTTGAAATGAGATCTTCTTAACTTTAAACCCATGTCTCTTCATACCAGGCTGCCCTGCTGCCTACTACAACTATCATTACTACTACTACTACTACTACTACTACTACTACTACTACTACTACTACTACTACTACTTCTACTACTACTAATACTACAACTACTAATACCAACTCCTCATTTTTTTCCTTTTAATTTTTACCTTTAATTTTTACTGTTTCCTCCTAAAAGTTAGTTTCCTTTTCCCTGAAATATCATTAATAAAAATTACTCCTCCTCACCTTCCTAATATACTTCCAACACATGGGACTCTTTCTGATGACTGTATATTTGGAATTGTTTACTATAGTACTATGAAACTAAAAGACATCCCTTATCCTAAGTCTATCTTCCAAAGCCATTTCCTTCCATATTCTAAGTAAAAGTCCTTTCTTACCTAAGGGATACAAACATCCATCTGCTCTGTTTGTTCATTACGAGGCAGGTGGCACCACAGCCTTGCTTCATTTTTTCCCCCACTGGTGTTGAAGCATAAACTATCTTTTAATTCTGACACATTTATCCATTCAGGAGACAGTTTGAAAAACAGTTGAGGCTTACCACACCATCTATCACTTCTCAAAAGGGCTACACAGGCCAGAGAAGGGGTTGATATTTAGTTTGTAAATCTGGGTAACAAGGCTATGCTAAGGAAAATATCAGGTCCCAGAGTCCTAGAGAGGTAAGATGAACCCGTACTGATTAAGAGGAATTAATTAATTTAGAGTGAAAGAAGGTACCTAGGGGAAAAGATAATGGTCTAAACTAAAGGTTCTTAACTTTTTTATATCACTAACCCCTTTGGCAAATGCAATGAAGCCTACGGACCCCTTTTCAAAATAAAGTTTATGGTATGTGTGTATATATACACACACATACATAAAATACACATGTTTTATTTGCTTCATTGTGTCTATATATATATAGATTTGCTTCATGTGAATATATAATATACACATATACTATACATACAAAATATGTATACATATATTTGAATATATGTATACATGCATATGTATATATGTATACATATATAATTGTATACATACAAATATACACATATTATGTATATACACACATAAATACACCATATATATATATACACACACACACATGCCTCTAAAAATATTATTTTGAGAAGGGTTCCATAGACTTCATTGGACTGTGAAAGAGATTTATGATGCACAAAAAGACTAAGAACCCCTCATTTAGGCCATTAGCTTCCCCTCTTTGAATATAGTTCCTATCTATCTCTATATTTACTGTACACATATGTGTAATTTCCCTTCACCTAGAATGTTCTCCCTCATCTCTTCCTCTCAGAATCTTTGATTTTCCTTGAGTCTCAGATCAAATGTGACTTTGTGCAGGAGGTTCTCCCAGATGTCAGGGCCTTCCCCTCCGATGTTATGTTGTATCTGCCCTGTGCACAACATATATACATTTACATATATGCTGTCTTCCTCATTAGGATGTAAGCTTCTTGAGAACATAGACTGTGTTCCCTTTTCTTAGCATCCCCAATATTTAGCACAGTCATGGAACATAATAAAAGCTCAATAAATGTTTGTTGATTTACTGGCTGAATATTATAGAAGCAAAGGAGAGATCCAAAGCACTTAGGAACATTTGAAGAAGGAGGGATCACTTTCAGCTGGGAAATTAAGGGAACTCAAATTTACAAAGGAGGAAACTGAATCTGGAAGAGGTTAAGTGACTTACCTAGGGTCATACACTCATAGACATCTGAGGGAAGATTCGAAGCAAAGACTTCCTGATATCAGTTCTATACATTATCCAATATTCTGTGCTAATGAGCACCAAGAGCAGTGTTCTCCCTGGAAAAGGCACTAAATAAATGTTTGATGAAAGCATTTTTTTATTAAATTTATTTTCAGTTTTCAACATTCACTTCCACAAAATTTTGAATTTCAAATTTTCTCCTCATCTCCTCTCTTCCCCTAATCTCAGACGGCATGGATTCTGATTACCCTTTCCTCCAATCTGCCTTCCCTGGTTTTAGTACAAGCATTCATCGATCTAATACTGAAAGAAACCCTTATTCTTAAATCAATGAATTGTCACCAACCACTTTTTCTTTATTTATCTGTAGGGAGCTTCATGTTATCATTTTGAAAACTTGGGACCTTTACCCTAACTTAGCCCTTAGTGATCCAACCCAACCAGGTCAGTTGTTTAGAATAGAATCCTCCATTCTTAGCAAGTGCTAAAGAGATGCTAGCTGAATGGTGTGTGAGATATTTTTAGGACCACTCAAAGCAGGTTTTCCTTTATTTCTTTGACCACATTTGGGAATAGATTTGGAGTAGGGAAGGGGACAGATAAAGGGAATCCCCAAAAGTTTTGACAAGACTCTTCTGCAAAGCAGTTAACCCCCAAAATATAAAAGACGAAGAAAGGAAAATCCCATGGCCACACAAATATTCATTGCAGCACTATTTTGTAGCAGTAAAGAATTGGAAAACAAAGGAGATATCCATTCAATAGGGAATGACCAAACCAAATGGGAAGACAAATGTGATAATGGAGTTGAACTAGGAACAATTAATACAAAACATTAAGGGAAACATGGGAAGATTTCTAAGAACTGATGCAGAATGAAAGAAAGCAAAATCAGGAAAGTGACATACATACTGACTACAATGTCAATGAAAAGAATACTAAAACAAAACTGAAAGATATGTTATTATTGTGACCAAGCTTAGCCAAAGAAATGATGAAAAAATGCATCTCTCTCTTTTCATTGGAGAAGTTGGGAGGCTGTGGGTGTGAAATAATACTTATTCTTTAAGACACAGATGATGGTACATTTGGTCATGCTGAACTACTATTTTTTTTTCTTTTTTTAATTTTTGTTGCAAGAAAAAACTTGCAGGGGAAGGGCATCTTTGGAAATGTGTGTGACTTAGGAATGAAAGGCACCAATTAAAAAACTTTATAATGAATTTCGAACCCTACCTGAAGTTGAAGGTGAAGGATCCTTGAACCCAATGGCTGCATGCCTATGGGATGAGATCGCAGTTAATCTTCTCCCATGAAATACATAGTAGTCAGAAACTGCTTTTTAATCATCTCTCTCACTCTGTTTTATGTGAATACCAATGGAATGTGCTGGGCTGTTTTAGAAAACATTTACAAGAAAAACTCATCACCGGTTGCACTTTTTAAAAAACTGTCATCTTGCATTTACAGAGGAAAATGCAACAAGCTATGCAAACCAGCTCTGAATGGTTAGCAAAGCAGGGTATTTACAAACACCTTGGGCTGGTTAGCATTCACACTCTTTCTCCCTGCCACCTCGAATCTGAATTGGATACCACAGCTGCTGTCAGATCCAGGCACAAGTGCATCTTTCAGCAGCAGCCCCCTACCAAGAATGCCAAGCAGAATATGCCTATCTTCTTACGATGCCTCCCATCCTATAGCTGACAATTAGCATTTTCAGTGAAAGAGGCAAACCAAAGAATACTAGAAAGCTTGCTTCTCCCTTCGTCTCCTCCCGCCCACTTTGGAAGGGGAGAGCTGTCAGAAATAGCCCTTGACAACATCCCTTCTCTCTGAAATCTGTACTGATGGTCCCTACTTTAATTTATTTCTAGAGGTTTATTGAAGGCATTTGAAGTGATTTTTCTAAGATAACCCCTCAAGAAACCTCTCCTGAAACAAAGTATAACATGAACAAAATCTTTTAACAAAGGGGCTATGTATGACACTCCCATGGTTTCCCACCCTGCTCTACTTAGAGAAGTATATTTCAGCATCTGTTCTCCTAGAATTAAGATTGATCATTGCAATTAATCTGAGGCTGGCCATCTTTTCATTGTATTTTGTGAATACTGTTCTTTTACTTCTACTTTCTTCACTATTTAGCATTTCACATCAACCTTTATTTCTTTGAATTATTCATAGTCATAATTTCTAATGATGCAACAACATTCCATTGCATTGACAAATTCTAAATCTGTTCAATCATCTCCACCCCCCCATCAAAGTCCCAAGTTTGTTTCCAGTTTTTTTTTTTGTTTCTATCACAAAAAAGGTGATGCTATAAATATTTTAGTGTTTGTGGAGCCTTTTTCCCTATTACCTCCCTCCTACTTAACACAGTACCTGGCACATGGTAAGGGCTTAATGATTTTTTCCATTCATTCATTCATCATATATGTGTTTTACTGTAATAATTTCAGAGAAACCAGTTGGAAGTCATTTAAATGTCATCATAATTAGACTATTGTTCAAGCCTTTGTTTGTTAGAAAGGTAAGCTCCCCATTAGACCTAGGATATTGTTGCAGAACTCTGAATACTAAAGACAGCCTACATAGTGTTGCTGGCACTTTTCAAGATTTTTGGAATTTTAATTGAAAATCAGCTATTTTTTTCTTTCCAATCATCATATCATCGTCATCGTCATCACCACCACTACCTCATTCTTCTCATCTAGCATATTATCAACATTACCATCACTGCCATTATCATTACTAATGAAATAATGATATTTTGCTTTTAGGAGTTTTATACATTATAGCTATGTACTGTATTTGTTTTACTATAACCTAGAGTGGGTTTAGGGAGGATTTTAATAAATACATTTTCAGACAAATCTATTATTAAAGGGATTTTCATCTCTCCTTCCTCGTTTCTACACAGGTAACAGGTAGCACTAGAATGACTAGCAACAAAGAATTGCTTAATGAAACCTAATATTCACCAAAACAAATCTCTCAGATAAATTAGTAATACTGAGACACAAATATTTTTTTTGTGGTGGGGACAGACTCTCTAGAGAAAGGCTTAGAAAACCTGGAAGCAGTGTGAATAATGAGTGACAGTTTCTTAAAGGTTAATATCTTCTTTAATCTATTTCCATAACAGAAAGTGAAAATACTGTATTAGGTATAGAGTCTGCTTTGGGGATTACAAAAACAATCTCAGTTATTATGTACATCTTAGACCACAGGGAGCCCTATGGAACCTACAAACAAATCTTATTTCATGAATCACAAAAGTGACTTAATTTTTTTTTGGCTTTCTTATTAAAGTGATGCCTTAAATTTTGTGTTTGTGTATGGAGAGGGAGAGAGGAGGAGAGAGAGAGAGGGAGGGAGGGAGGGAGGGAGAGAGAAAGCGAGAGAGAGAGAGAGAGAGAGAGAGAGAGAGAGAGAGAGAGAGAGAGAGAGACTGCCCTTAATACTGGACTAGAAGCTGTGATTGTCATGTAAGGTAATGAAACCATTAAATGCACAGTATTAAGAAGAGACAAGATGCAATTAGCCAAGAAATTACTCTGATCTCAGTGACATTTTCAAAAAATCATAATACAATATACATCGGAGGGCATGATTGGCAGTCTAATCCAGTTTTGATGGAATGTAGTCCACATACTGTGAGTAAAGCAGTACATGTCCAGATAAAGCTCACAGCTGTGAATCTCTGATATGTCCTTACAGTCTTGTCACCCAGGAAATTCCTCAGGTTTAAAAGATGATGAAAGTATCGACCATTAATGACAGGATCATCTCCTGCCCTGAAATAAAATGTACTAATCCCTTTTGCTAGGTCTATGAATTCCTAATATAAATTATATAAACTCTAGTAATTCATCTCTGTTAGCACAGTTGTGTTTGGAAATTGTACAGCAGTCTTTGCCCTATTTGAAATGCTAGATGAAAGCAAGACATGTTCGTTTAAGCTGTAGCATAAAGTAATTTAACACAGGGGACAGAATAACTTCTGGATAATGAGAACAAGAGATGTAAAAGAAGGCAAGTTTAAAAGTTCCAAAGTGGCTTGATGGATTTATGCTTGATCTTTGCAAATAAGGCCAGAAATATGAATATAAAAGTTAAAGTTAAGCATTGGTTCTTTCCCTTCCAATGGAGATGACATCAAATGGTTTATTTGTCCCTTGAAAATAATATGAAAATTAGAAAATGTTCATTACAATACTCAGCAATTTCATTTTAAATCACAATAATGTAGATAAAGGAGTGGCTAGGTGGTATGGTTCTAGGGATAGAGGGATGGCCCTGGAATCACAAATACCCAGGTTAAAATCCTTGCTGAACATGCTGGCTGCGGGATCCTGAACCAACCGCTTAAGCACTCAATGCCCTGGTCAGCTCTCCAAGTTACAGATACATAGTAACTCATCGTTGGTGGAGGGAGCTTCCCTATTTGGAGTTCCCCACACTGATGAAACACAGCCTGACCCAAAATGGTATGTCGCTAAAGATGCTGATACTGCTTTTTTTTTTCAACATATAAATGGGTTCATGAAATAAATATTCACAGTAGAAACCTACAGAGTATCTAATCTGTATACAATATATGTATAGACAGTACATAGAGGACAGAGAAAGAGACAGAGAGACAGAGAGAGAGAACATACTCTCTCTGAATTGTAGATGAGCAGTTGTTCACACTTTGAAAACCTCTGCTCATCCCATAGTAACAATTCACCTAAAAGATAATGGCAGTAGCATTTGGAATCTGGTCACTATAAATAGTCAAAATGCCACACTAATTAATTCTCCTTGTGTTTATGCATCTGTTCTGAAGGTTAAATGTGATCTGGTTTAAATATGTCTGTAATGGCTAACAAAGGTGTTATCTCTATGAAACTGTTGACTGAGCTTGGCTCTCTGACCTATGAACGTGAAAATGTGTGCTATCCAAACCTGTAAGGTGTGACAACAAAATAAGAAGACTGACTTTTTAAAAAATCGAAATTCATACCTCTAAATGAGTGTCGTCCCTCAGTTTAGCCTCCTTAAAAAATTATAAACCTTACCGATGGCTAAAACATTTTTTAGACCTCTGATTTTGGAAATTGACCTTGAAGCACCAACTTAACTATTTTAACTAATATATGAACAGCAAAGATTTAAAGGAGCACTTAATTTTTTTAATAAAAAAGTCATTAACTGGCTTGATCATCCACCTTATTTACCAGATACGGATTTGAATAACTCTGGGCTATTTCTAAGAGTCGAATTGTTCGCAAAGGACAAATATTT
Source organism: Notamacropus eugenii (assembly GCF_028372415.1). Classification (NCBI taxonomy): domain Eukaryota; kingdom Metazoa; phylum Chordata; class Mammalia; order Diprotodontia; family Macropodidae; genus Notamacropus; species Notamacropus eugenii. Next base: position 22,964,563 of record NC_092878.1, read on the forward strand.
GCCACTGTTAAAGGTGTCTAAAAGAACATTTAGAGGTAGTAAAGACATTTCCAAACAGCTCCGAATATTATTGTAATAAAGACAAAGCATTCCAAAGGAGACTACTTTGAAGGGGACAACACATACTTGGATGTATAAATTCTGGGTTATTGGAGTTTTTTTTTTTTTTAATCAGTCATGTGACTATGGTGAGATCTCCAGTTTATAAAGCAGAAACCTTATTTCATTTATTCAAGGTGAAGAATGAGCTAGAGAGGCAGCACATGTTGGTGGTTAGAGAACCAGATATCAAAGTTAAGAAGACAGGAGTACAAATCCCATACTGCCCCAAATGCAACTCTCAGATTAAGTTAAAGAGCCAGTTAGAGAGTTAGAAGATCTACTTTGATAGAGAGAATTTCCTCACTGGCATATGAAATTACACACCTGGGCGGGACTAGGAGGGGGAAGAATGGTCTTTAATCTAGATAAAACCTACCCTCCTTTCTTTGCACCTTCTCCTGAGCATTCCAACTTTCCTTCAATACTCGGACCAGGGACCATTCTTCTACTTGAAACCTTTCCTGACCCCCTCCCCGACTAGCTGCCAATTCTTTCCTTTTTTAAATTCCTTTGTATTTGTTTTGCATGGACTTTGTATATATCTGCAAATGTACCCATCTTCACTGTTTAAGCTTTTCAAGAATTTAAACTTCTTAAGAGCAGGGATTCAATCACTTTTGTCTTTATATCCCCAAGGTCTAGCCAAATGCCTGGACATTTCATAAAAGTTTGTTAGTGGATCATTAATAGTGATCGAACAGTAGCTTATCTGATGTATCAACAAAGGCAAATTGTTTTCTTCTGCTGTCACCCCAACCTGGATATCCAGGCTGATATAAAAACTCAGTGGAAATCATTATATCTCACACCCTCCTTCTTTCCCTCCCCTCGTCTTCCCTGAGAAAACACCCACCAGAAACTTCAGAGGCTAATGGTATTCACTACTTCCAGAGCACTTTAGGAGAGCAGAACAAGGGAGAATCAATTCTTTTATGTCTGCCTTGCTAGTTATGTTCAAAACCATTGTCATGAGATCAAAAGCTAACCATGTACCTAAGTTCCCACAACTTGCTGGATTAAAAAGATATCCCACAGGTATGATGGGTTGCAACTGAGTAAGGCCGTACAAACTTAAGCAGGTTTCAACAGAACTTGCTACTTGAGCCAAACCATGATTTGGAAAGGAGGGGGAACCATGAGATGAGCAAGGGAGAGAAATGGCCGATTTGATGTTAGTTATTTGAAAGGTTCAAATAAGGGCACAAAATCAAATGTTAGGTCCTGAAATAGAAGTAAATCAACTTTAAAAGTCACATACAGAGGGGTAAGTAATGGATTATGCCACTTATGACTCAGATTTGAAACACACACACACAGAAAAAAACCTCTGTAATTTTACCCTTCTAATAGCTTTAATTTATTCAACATGGGTGGACTTGGGGGTGTGAGTTAATATGCATGCTCTGCAAACTTATTTATTCTCAAAAGGTACTTTTTTCTCACTTCCTTATGTGTATTTGAAGGTTTAATAGGTTGGGCCTTCACCTTATGGGTGCTTTCCTTTTTTCCGCATCTCAAGTACTTTTCAAAATTATCCTCCATCATGTTCGCTCTACAAGCCCCATTGCAACCTTGATTTGCAGCTTCAACATTTAACTTCTATTACTTCTCAATTTTTCCTAGAAAAGTACATTTAAAACAAACACAGAGATTAAACTTCTCCCTGGAGTTAACAAACTTAAATAGCTAAGAGAGGAAAAAATAAAGAGCCGCCTCCACATTAGATGAGAAATAACCACGAAATAGCATTTTTAAAAGCAAAGCAACTTTGAAACTCCTAGAAACCAACTCATAACCTTTTCTAAGTTGTTTGTCTTTAAAAAAGATGCATATTGTTGGGGTGAAATGTGAAATAAATTAAAACTTTTATTTTCATTCTGACTCTGAGACTCTAAGATGTTCGAAAGGAAAGGGGGAAAAAATAACATAAATCTTGCTGAAGTTTTCCCCATGCTTTCATAATCCACAAAAATACAGTTGCTCTTTATGTATGTCTAAGTATGATTGTTTCTTATTTAAGGTAACTGAACATTATTGACCCAAATTGTTTCAAATCGTTTTAGATTATCTATACTTGAATCTGTAGAATCACAAAGAGTTGAAATTCAGATTTTTTTTTTCCCACAGTAACTTTTCTCTAAATATAATCATAGGGTGTTTTTGGTTATTTGGAAAGAAATATAGTCTAACCAAAAGAAAAAAATTAAAGAAAAGAAATGAAACTTAAAGAAAAGAAGACTCCAGTTTTATGAGGCTCTCTTGAATGTAAACAAATGTGCTTAAATTTATCTCTTTGATAAAAATGAACCCAAATTGGCACTGACATTTTGGAATTTTCTAGGGTTTCAGCACTTTGCCTTTTATAGTCAGTCACCTACAACTTTGGTGGTGATTTCTGAATCCAGAAACAGGAATCAGATAGATGATGCCTGGAGTTTCTTCTGTGGTCATCTAGCATATCATTTTGGTCTGCATTTTACTGGAGAGGAGAGGGAGGCAAGAATCATAAAGTGCCTCATGGCCACTAGCATTTTTCATATTTTCATTCTGAGACTTCTCATGTAAAATATAATCGGTTAAAATATAGATATTATTAACCAATATGTTCATGTTTCCTTTCATTTTCCTTAGGGTTTAAAGATCACCTTGACGACTTTTCTTTAGCACTCCTTCCCTCTCTCCCGACAAAAAGTGCCTTTTCAAAAATTATCTTCAACAAGTCAAAAGTTCATTGGAAACCATGACAAATCATAGTGCTACAATGGTACCAAACAAAATTCTAAAAATAAATAAAACTATCTTCAGATAAATATGAATTTTTTCTGTGGAATAATATGTTGATGTCAATATTCAAATATAGCAGAATCTCTCTTATCTTACCTACTAAGAACAAACATCAATTAACTAATTTTGAGAATTATAAGGAAGTACACACCTTCTGTGCTTCCCTCAAAGGGGGAATCCAACATTAATAATATTTGAGTAAATAATACAATTCACATATTAATCAATATTTTTCTTTAAAAATACTCTAATGCACCCTTAATAGCTAAGTAGCTAGATGTATAGGATACGAACTTTTTGAGGCTACTTATGTGGAGACATATCCATATATGTGTGGATATATATGTTTTATATATATATGTACACATAGATGCATATATACATATATAATCCCATGCTCACAGTGACCTGAAAAACAATATTAACTACTAAGGTGTCTTATACTTATGTAAGTCCAGAAAGAACTGAAAATTAAATTAAATTCTACTTATCATGTAGTTAAGCTGGTATGGTAGTAACAAGAAGGCTGGTAGAAAGAGAAGAGCTTTGGAATTTTCCTGAGCAAGAGGATTTTTATTTTCCACTTAAAGCAAATGTTAAATTATTTTTTCTGTCAAAATCCTAAATAGCTTTTTGACAGGTTTGTTATGGTTAATTAATTACTTTCATTTGCACTAAGTTGTATACTTGAAGATGAATGGTACATGATAACAAGGCTAGCTTATGTGAGGAAGACCTTTGGTGGTCCATACAGTCTGCTGCCTCATTACAGAACTAGCTATCTGCAGGAAGCCTGACTTTGAAAGGTACAGCACGTCCCATAACACCCTCCCCTAACTGAGATGATTGTAGCTTCTTCCGAAAAGTGATGATTAGGAGAGAGAAAAGCAAAACGGAATGCTGTATGAATATTTCATGTAAATGAAAGCAGGCACTTAGCGGACGTACATGTTGATTGATGCTAGAGTGCCTCTAAACGTCTTGACATTGAAGGGTTCCGACTCCCCTTTCCCCGATGACTGCTTCAAGAGCTGCAGTTAAGAGAGGAATATAGTGATATTTAGCTGAAGGGCTCTTTATTACTGGCTGATATTAAACAAGACCACAGGCCTAGGGTTGGAGTAAGTGGAGCCTAGATAAAAGAGAGTTCACGGGGAACACTAAATGAGATAAGATAGTTAAGTTTTATTGTTGTTTTTATTTTCTCCCTTTCCCTGGAGCACAATTGTCTATTTCTCTTTTAGGTTCCTTCTCACCACAGAGGTGAATCAAGAAAGCAAGCAAAGGACCCAGGCACAAATTGCTTCAGGATGCTGATACACAAAAGAACACCAGATAAACAGATTTAAGTAGAACAGAGATGGAGATGTGTATAGTTCGAATCAATTTAAGCCCAAGACAGAAAGGTCTCATTATAGCACTTGACAGAAATATAATTATTTTTAGGGACAAACAGAATTTTTTTTAATGGTGCATATAACCATCTTCTGGAATACATCAAAGGAAAAAATATTCATGGCTATAGCAGCTGTATATATTTTTATGGTCACTGATGAATATTGCTATTCATGTTCTAGATGAAGATTTGTCTTAACAGGTAAAGAGATGACCATTAAGGAATTTTAAAGTATGCATTCATTAAAGGTTGAAGTTTTCCATCCTAAAATCACAATTGTCTGAAAACAGATGTGAATGGTGTAAATGACATTCCCCTATGATATAGGAAAATGATCTTTTAGTTCAGAAAATCCTCAGATAGCTACTGTTTACTTAAATGAAAATTCCAGAATTGACTTGTTCTTTATAAATCAGCTATCATATTGAAAAGTAAATAAGGCATCCACCAGTAGTGATCATCAAGCTACTTCTTGTCTATACTCAAATGGCCAAATAGATCTAAGATAACCAAGAAGACGAAGAAGGGTTGTTATCAATGCCAACTGATACCTAAAGCTCTTGAATCTTCTGATACACCTTTCCTGCTAGAGTAAACCAAAACAATGTGGAATTCAAAAAGGAAAAACCCCAGAGTGTCTAAGTCATTGAGGAGTTAAGTACACTCCAAGGTGTGATTAAACAAAAATATGAATTGGTCTTCCAAAAGAAAACCACTGGACCTAACACAAAATGAAATGACTGGTTTTGCCTTTTCCTAATTGCTCCTCTTCTCTGACTTTCCTCTCAAATACTTGCCAGTACTTCATGGGCAAAAAATGAATCTTTAGCTGGGAGACTTTGACATGGCATCTGTGACCATTTATGAAATGACTGACTCCATTTCATACCAAAAAAAAATGCCTTTTATTATGGCCAGATTCTTCTTTCTTAAATCATAAAGTTAGAAGGGTCACAGAAACAAGAGGATTTAGAGCTGGAAGAAACTTTAGCGATTATCCAGTCCAATGCCCTCATTTTAAAAATAAGGAATCTAAGATCCATAGAATTTACAATATTTACCCAAAGTTGTATGGTTAGAGTTGGACTTGGAAGCAAAGTATACTGAATTTCAATCTAGCTAGTACTCATTATACTACATTACAATGCCTTTTCTTAACTTTTAAATGTTTTTCTGTGGATTTATATAGTTTCTTTCTTCAGAGAACCCAAGATACTAGGAAGGAGGCATATTGTACAGTGGGGAAGAAAAGAGGATTGCCAGGCACTCTTGTAAATATTACCTCATCTGGTCTTCACAACAACCTCCTGAGGTAGGTGTTTTTATTAACTCCACTTTACAGTTAAGAAAATTGAGGCACGGAGAAGCTGAGTAACTTGTCGGGGGGGGGGGGGTGTTACATAGGTAGGAAGAATCTGAGACTAGATTTGAACTTAGGTGTCCCTGATTCCAGGTCCAACACTCTATCCACTGTACTACCTAGCTACCAAGTTTAAGTCTGAAAAGGATAGGTATTGGACTCTGAATTTCATCGATATAGGAAACTCCTAGACAACTAAACTCCCTCTACTAATGCAGGTCGGCACCCTTGATTTGTATCCTTAGAGAATTGTCTACAACACTGTAGGGGCAGCTAGGTGGTTCAGTGGATAGAACACTGGGCCTGGGAGAAGTGAATTCAAATCCAGTCTCCTAATTTGTAAAACAGAGATAATAATAACACCTATCTTCCAGGGATGTTGTGAGATTCAAATAACTGTAATGAGCTTAGCACAGTACCTGGCATATAGTAAACAGTATGTAAATGTTAGCTACTATTATATGACTTGACCAGAGTCATAGCCTACATACGTCAGCAGAGGGCTTGAACTCAGGTCCTCCTGGCTCTTAGATTAGCTCTCCGTCTGCCATACCATAACCTTCCCTACAACTCCAAAAGCCTGGCCAATTGCTGGCTTGACACTTACCAGCTGTGTTACCATGGACAAATCTCTTTGCCTCTTGATGTATTTGAGCAAATGTAGAATGTAGATAATAATACTATTTGTATAACCTTTGAGAAGTCACTAAACCTCTTTTGGTCAAGATTCTTCATCTAAAAAATGAGGGGCCAGATTATGATCACTAGATTCCTTTTTAGCCCTAAATCTGTGGGCCCGTGTGCCTACTTGAACTACCTATCTCTCAGGGCTGTTGGGTTGATCCAATGAGATAATGTATATTGAAGTGCTTTGTAAACTCTCAAGTATTCTGTACATATGAACTATGATCATATATCCTAATGGTTGCCTAGGTCCAACCTCCAGCACTGATGCAAAGGAATAAAAAGGACATTAGAATGGTATTTGTCACACATAACAACAACCTCAGGACACAGAACCCTGAGCATACAAATTCAGCCTACCTGCCATTATAGATCCCATTACCTGATTCTCCACCTGGTTGCTGATTCCGCTCTGACTCCTGGGTTCCATCTCCCCCCATCTCATTTCTTCATAGCTCTCTTATAAGAAATCATGCTTTCAGCCCCCTTTTTCCCCTTGAAAAGATTTCTTTGGTATGACTCAGCCTCGAGCATCCTACCTCCTCCAGTAGAACTGCCTGGAACATCCAAGCTGCTCCCACTACCAATCTGCAACAATGACGTAATCCTAATGGAACATATCACCCTGTATATCAATCTGTACATTTCACAACCCACTTAAAATTGAAAATAACATTTCTTATAAGAACTTTAGGAGAGACAACTTAATATAGTGTAAAGAGCACTGGATTTGGAGTCAAAACCTGGACTCTTCTACCTCATTACTTTTTTATCTTTTCCTCATTATTTTCTTACCTTTCACCTGGGTGACCATGGTCAAGGCAGTTCACCCCTGCTGGCTTCAGTTTCTCCATCCATCAATGAAAGAGCAGTTTGCTAGAGTGATCTCAAGAGGAGAGGCACCCTACAACACCATTAGCATAGTGAAGTGGACCAACCATTCTGGAAACCAATTTGGAATGACACAAGAAAAGTCACTAAACTCTTAATATTGAGTGATGCAGCAAGCCTGCTACTGAACATATATGCTCCTAGGAAGTAATGACAGATGAAAGTTCTATTTATCACTAAATATTCATAGCAGCTCACCTTGGGGTAGCATAAAAATGGAAATAAAATGGGTATCCTTCAATTGGGGAATGACTGAATATATGATTACCGTATAAGAAATGACATATAAGGAATTAGAGAAACATAGGTTGACTTGTACACCATGATATGGAGTGAAGAAAGTAGAATCAAAAAACAATGAGTATAATGGCTACAATAATTTAAATTATAACAACATTACAAGGCAGTCAAACTCTGATGAAGTTCGGGAACACAGTGCAGAAAATATGCCTTCTCCCTCTCATTGGACAAGTGAGAGTTACAAATATGCGGTGAAGTATAAACTATTAGACTGATGTGCTCTGTGGTTGGCTTGGCTTAAATGTTTTCTGAAATGCTCATCTCTTTGGCTTTCTTTGTTACCAGGAATGATTTAACGTGAGCATAGAGGTATGGTTATAGGAAAAACTGTGATGCAAAATCAAATGGATAAAGATGAAGACTGTACCTGTGATTTCCTTGGTACAGGGAACTCCCCAGTGAGGAAACTCTCTCCCTCAAGGCAGGTCAACACTTCTTTACAACTTCTAGTCTTGCGGGAGCTCTGAGAAATTAAATTACCCAAGTTTCAATGCTGGTTCTCTATCTACTATGTCATAGAAACAAATAAATAAGGGATTTGAACTAAATGATCTCTAGAGTGCCTTTCAGCTTTAAATCCTATGGTTTATTTAAATGTCTATATACCTATACACTTCCTCCCTCCCTTCTCTATCCAAATGTACCACATTTAAGTGAAATCTATTACATACTCTGTTTTGGTACCGATTTGCAATATCATCAATGTGAAGAACTCTCAGTGACAATCCTTCCTCTATCAAGGCAGGTAGGCAATTCATCTTCTATGTAGCCTTGGTTGCTAGGGTCTGTGAGAACTTAAGTAGTTTTCCTCAGGTTATTCAGCCATTAGAGTCCTGCCTTGATACCAGAATTCAGGGGTAAAGGTTGGACCCCGCTCAATCAGATCCAAGAGCGCATTGTTAAATTTCCAATGGAGGATTTACCCCTCAGAAATCTGCAAAGGCTACAAACGAAGGCTTCAGTGATTGTTTTGTTGATGGTTTAGATTCAAAAATATAATGGGGAAAATGTTAATAATGAAGATGAAATGAAAAGGATTTTTTAAATACTTTTTCCCCCCAGAAAGCCAGTTATTACACATTTACCAATCCTGAACCAAATCTTCCTGATACTAGACCCACTTTCTATTCACTGCCTCTCTACCTTTCTTACATTTCATTTTAAAAATTCAGTCTATGTAGCAAATAAATAAAGAAAAATGACTCACACCAATGCCAACTTAGTATGGCATCATACCACTTAATTGAGGTCTTCATATATCTCTTCTGTATGAAAAGAGCTCTTTCCATATGAGTTAATAAAGTCTTATCTAACATCTACCTAAGGACGATCTTATAGACCATCCTTGTCTTTGCTTGATTTCATGAGTTTCCTTTGTTTCTTGTACACAGTCCATATCTCCCACATATGACCCTCTTAAGGCAAACTCCTGTCCTATGGATCAGTATCCTTTTCAGACAGCATCAGCAAAGACCAAAGAGAGCCTGCTATCCCATTGGCTTTTAGGGAGTTAAAAAGTCTAACAGCAACATGTAGGCCACTCAAGGCCATAAGTAACAGGAATGATAAAAGCTGCATATGGAGGTAGGAATAAGTCAAGTTCCCAGATCCTGGATCCATTATAACTGTTATGATTAGCATTATTAAAATTAAACAGAGATTTAGTCTAACATTCCATGGCTACTCATGCAACTGACTTTAATAACGGTAAACTTAGACTCACATCTCTGAGCACTAAAGCTAATGCTTTCATTAAGTTCCGATGCACCCAATCACAGCAGCCTTGGTACACACAAGTGTGGCAAGCTGGCAAGCGACTTGCTACCTGCTAGGACAGCAGGCCCTGGGTATTCATGCACGAGTGGCAGCAGTTGAAGCCATTGTTAGATATTTATGAAATGAGATGCACTGAATTTTATCTTAGTGGTATAGATCAATTTTCAGGACAGAGTCCTTAACAGTGCATTCGGAGGCTAGGTACAAAACCAATTTTATCTGCTTCAGTGATGTGTGAACTGTATAAGGAAAGACATCTCCTTACTCTCTGATAGCTTATCTTCCCTGGTGACCATTTATGCATGCTCTTGTAAATATACATATTTTACAAGGGAAGGGGGAGGGAGGCAGCGAATGCTCTTTAAACTCTCCTTTGAGATGACCTTGAAGTGGGAGCGTTTGAATCTTCCAGGAAATTAGCAGCCAAGTGTATTTTGGTAATGATTAGTGGGTGGGAAGTGCCATTCAAAGAATGGGGAATAATCTGTAGGGTAGGCTCTTGAACAGACTGCCACTCCAACAGAGGCCCTTCTTCAAGAAAACACAACAAAATAGGAGACTTAATTGCCCAGCTCCACAAAGTCAGTTTTCCCAGAACCAAAAACACCTATTCCTCCCAGGAGACTCTTATAAAGAAAGAAATACAATGGAAAAAAATACATTGCTTTAAGTTTTTATTATTTTCCCCAAAGAAAACCAAACTTCAATTAACAACAAGAGTGAAATAAAGAAATACTTACAAGGAGATGTTCAGGTAAGCACTGACACTCCTATCCAATGATGGCAGAGCAGCAGCAAATACAATTTACTTGGTTTCATGCAATTCCTATGTGATACAGTACCCAGATGGTGAGCAGGTTGGGTTGGCTGTTTTTGTGTTTGTTGCATTTTTTAAGGACATAGAGTATTTTCAATTTACCCCCAAGGCTCTTATAGATGGCATATGTACCTATTTATATACATTTAGGCTCAACATTAGAATGGAAGCTCCTTGCGGGGAAGGATTATTTTTCTCTTTCTTTGTACTCTCCAGCTCACAGAATGACACCTGGATCTAGTTAGATGCTTAATATGTGCTTCCTGGATGATTGATTGATTCAAAGTTGTCTGAATACAATAAAATGTACTTTATTTCAGACCTATTATTTTCTAACACAGAGAAATTGACATCCCCATAACTCTCCTTTACTGATACACCCAAACACACAGGTCAAAACAATGAAGAGCCTGATTTCATGTATACACAAATACTCCCAAATATTATCTGCCTTAGTAAAGCTTTATCAAATGAGATAACGTTTATAAAGCACTTAGTACAGCAACTAATATGTAGTAGATGCTTAATAAAGGTTTTATCCCTTCGCTTTATCTATTACAATGTACTTAATCCCATATAAAAGAAAAAAATTCAAGAATGACCTGTGACCCCATGCCTAGAAAATAAATATTTGTGCAGATCATACCTCCAGCACTTATTCCAGTTAACATTCATAGTCCCTTTAATTTAATTGTCCAGTATAACTTACTCAAAAAATATTTATCAAGCTTTAACTTGAAGATTATTTGGCAAATTAGAACCCAAGGCCCCTTGAGACCACTCTTTCCATTTCTGGATAACTCTGATTGTTAGGGAAATTTTTCCCAATATCAGATCTCAATCTGCTTTTAGGTAAGCAATCAAAAGAGAGCACAAAAAGTTCTCAAAATAAGAATTGCCAAGTATTCACAACCATATGAAAGAATTCCTCAAATCACTAATAATATGAGAAACAAATGAAACCAACCTTGAGGTTTCACCTCACATCCTATAAATGGGCAAAGATGGAAAAGAAAATGACAATAGTTTATATTGGAAGTGTTGTAGGCTGATGGGCATACTAATACGTTATTGTGGAACTGTGAATTGATACAACCATTTTGGAAAGCAATTTGAAATTATGCAAATAAAGTCATTAAAATGCCCATACACTTTGACCCAGAGACTCCATTACCAGGCTTATGCTTCAAGGAAGACATCCATAAGAAGAAAGTACCCATATATAGCAAAATATTTATAGGAACGCTTTTTGTGATAATAAAGAAAGGAAAACAAAGTAGATTCCCATCTATTGGGGAATAGCTAAACAAATTTTGGTATATGACCCTTTTAAGTACCAAGAAGTCAGAATATTCAGCAGTTTTAAGATAAGATGCCCTTGTATAGAAATCAAAGCCAAATCAGAGAATCTCATTTTTGGAAGATGTCAGAAGCCACTAAATCTGGCCCATAACTTGGCAAGACTCTTTTGTCCCGTATAACTTAGTCAAAAAATTGTTTATCAAGCTTTAATTTAAAGATTATCTGGTGAGGTAGAAGCCATGGTCCCCTGAGACAACTCTTTCCACTTCTGGATAATTCTGATTCCTAGGGAGATTTTCCCTAATATCAGACTTCAATCTACTTTTAGTAACTGCTCTTACTTCTTTCCTTTGAAGTTAGGTAGGACAAATCTAATCCTTTCTTCTACATGATTGTCACATTTGTTGGTTATCTGTGCCAACAAATTCTTCTCTCCTCCAGATTGAAAATCCTTAGTCCCTTTATATGGATCTTTATATGGCACAATCTGGAGACCAATCTATGAACCAATCTTGCTCATCCTCTGGATCCTTCCCAGGTTATTAAAATCTTTCCTAAAATGTGGCTGAATTTTTATATAATAATCCAGATGTGGTCTTACTGTGGTGGAGTGCTGTATAACTATCACCAGTCTGTGACTGTATGGCTACTTTACTATAGCCTAAGATTGAATTATTTCCTTTAATTGTCCACCACATCTCATTGTTGGCTTATTCTGAGCTTACACACCATTAGAACTCTTAGAATGTTTTCAGATGAATTGTTCATAAGCTATGCCTTGCGCATTTTGTAATTGGAAGTTTATTTTTAACCCAAATGTTATACTCAACAATTATGACAATAATAATAATAACTATTATTTATATAGCATTTACTATGTGCCCAGCACTAAGTGCTCTACAGTTATCATCTCATTTGACACAACAACCATGGGAGGTAGGTGCATTTTACAGATTAGAAAATTGAATCTGAAATTAAGTGATTTGCCAAGGGACACACATCTAGTGTCTATATACACTGCACTATTTAGTTGCCCCATTGATTATGCCTATTAAACTTCAGCTCATCAGATTTTCCAAAAATTTTAGCTCCTCAAGATCTTTTCAATCTTGATTCCAATACATTAGCTATTGCTGGCAAATTAAGGCACAAAAAACTTAGTGCCCTTTTGTCTATCATGATATAATCTATGTTTGGGCCCCAATGGTACAGGAGAAAGATCACTACCTTTGGAAAAGGAAGACCTAGATACAAATTCCATTTCTGCTGCTTATTCTTGGTGAAACATTGGGCAAATCTCAAAGTATAGCATGTTAGTCATCATCATCATAATCACCATCACTATAATAATTCCTATCATTCAATAGCTCCCTTTGACCACTGAATTAGGTACAGACTCCTTAGTAATATTCAAGCCAATTCCCAACCTACCTTTCTAGCCTTGCATTACACTACTGTTCTTCATATATGACATGTTTCAGGGAAACCAAGATAATGCTGTTGGTCAAATACATCCTTTGCTTGTCTGACCTTATTATTCTCTTTCCTATGACTAGACTATCTTCCTCTGTATTTCTGCCAATTGAAATTCTTCCCATCTTTGAAGGCTGAATCCAAGAAGACTCATCTGATTGACCAAATGTTTTCTGAAGGCAACATTTTCTACCTCTAGACTTTCATAGCTCTCACTCCATTTCTATTTGGTGTTAGAGTTACTTAGTTTCTCATCTTATTCTTACCCCCAAGAGATTGAAAACTTTCTTGAAGGCAAATATCCTTTCAATCTCTTCATTGACAGCTAGTCAGTTAGTCAACAAGGAAGGTGAGAAGGTGAGAAGTAGGATCATTCTAGCCACAGGGAACATCTGGTACAAATATAGAAAGTCAGGAGAGTCTCATGTGTAAGGACAGTAAGCTGGACAATGTAGCTCAATCATGAAGGGAAGCAAAGTATAGGAAAATTGAGAAGGTAGGAAGGGGCCAGATTATAAAGGGCTTTAAATGACAACGTAAAGCATTTCATATTAATTCTTAAGGTAATAAGAAGTCACTGAAGCTTACTAAGTAGAGGGGTGATGTGATCAAAACCTACACTGTAGGAAAAACACTTTGGTAGCTAAGTTGGAGAATAGACAAGAATGGAGAGAGACAAGGCAGGAAAACCAGTTCAAAATCTATTGCAATATTCAATATGAGAGATAGGGAGGGCTTGTAAAAGAGTGGAGGTTGTATAAGTAGAGAAAAAAGAAGATATGCAAGAGATATTGTGAAAGATAAAAAGTTAGGTATCAGGAATAACCCTAAGAGTGTGAATCTGGGTTATTGAGAACAAGGTAGTACCCTGGACAGTAACAGCAAAGCTTTGAAAGAGGGTTGAGTTTGGTGGGGGAACATGGCACAATTATAATGCTTCCTGTTTGGGACATGGTGAGTTTGAGAAGCCTCCCACACATTTGATTTGACAAGTCCCAAAGGTTATTGCTGCTACAAAACTAGAGATCAAGAGAGAGATTAGAGATAGATGTTAAGATGTGAAAATCATCCACATAGAGGAGATAGTTGAACCTGTGGAAGTCAATGAGATTGCTAAGAGAGATAGTCTAGAGGAAAAAGAGAAAAAGTCCCAGGACAGAGCATTAGATGAGGGTCCAGCAAGAGACCGAAAAGGAATGCATCCCCTCTTGTAGCTGGCTCAGTGCCTTGCACAGACTAGTTGCTTAATAAATGTTTGCTAAATTGAATTGACTCCCACAGCGTTCAAATTAAAGCTAATCTAAGTAGCAATTGCTTTTACTAAACTCAAGGTCTGAGGTTTTATAAAGAAAACCTATAGCATGTTTATATTGTCATCTTTTCTTTAAACACAATTTTTACATCTTTCCTGGTTAGACAATCAGGAGCTAAGTTTATGAAATACAAAGCTGCATGAAATTTACATAAATAAAATAAATTAGCTCACTTAAAAAACACAATATTGCTTCCTGACATCTCCATTTCATATGTCATCAACAAGGAATCGAGGTACAGAGTTCAGTCGGGCTTTGTTGCTTAATAAGTACCTAGATTGTCATTAAATTCACTAATCGTTACAATATTCTACTGAAATTTGTTTTTAACTGTATTGCTAATGACTGAAACATCTAACGGTGTCCTCTTTTCTAACAACAGAGAGATGCCTAAAAAATTGTTTTAATTAGGCTTTTGAAAAAGAATTATGTGGAACTTCAAATTTATTGCTCAAATCATATGCCAAGCAGGCCACAGATGAGGACTATGTCATTAACTGAACTTGAGGGACAAAGGCTGGTTCTGTGTTTAGAGCTCCCCAATTGATTTAGAAATCATCAGATTAGAAAGAAAACATGCTGAATCTGAACAGGTCAATTCTTTGTCTCTTCTCCAGTATCCTTCCCTCTTCCCTCATCTCTCCAACTAGCATAAAACTATTAAATCATATCATTGGAAAGTCTCTGGAGAAAGAGAGAGGATCACTTAGAATCACGGAATATTGGATCTGGTCATCTAGTACCACCCTCTCACTTTACAAATGAGAAAACTGAGGCACAGAGAAATGAAATCATTGACCTGCAGTGACACAGGTATTTGGTGGCACAGATGGGGATTCAATGCAGGCATCCTGACCACTGGTTACAAAGATCTCCTCCTTACATGTTATTAATCTTCTGAATCTTTCCTTACATTTGGTAACCTAAGCTCCCAATGATTACCAGTAGGTAGAAAAAGGTCAGATGAGAGTCAGTAAGCTTTAAATTAGTGAGGACTTTATAGAGTTTCAGATTCAGAACCTTCTTATGTAATAAAGTTGAAGGACTAGAAAAAGAAATTCTATATTCCATACACAAGCAGTCTTAGAATAACCATGAAACTAGAGGTGACTTTGAGGATGATATTTTCAAAGAAGTAAGACAGGAGATCAGTCAGTTAACTGTTTGGGATTAAAACACACACACACACACACACACACACGCACACATGAAGACAATTAAAATTTGCCTTCCCATGCCAACTTCTACAAGAAGTCTTTTCTGTAGAAAGTGGCACTTGAACTGAGCCTCGAAGGAAATTATGAATTTCAAGAGGTGGAAGAGAGGAGGGAGAACATTCCAGGCATGAGAGAGACAGTGCAAAAGCACAAAGATGGAAGATGGAGGGGGATATATAAGCAATGGCTAGTCCAGGATGGCAGGACCCTACAGTTTGCAGAGGAATGCAATGGATTTTAAGGCTGGAATGGTAGGATGGACCAAGGTGCAAAGAGCTTTCAGTGTCAAAAAGTGGAATTTATATTTGTCCAAATCAGAATAAAATATATGACATTATAGAAAAGCAAAGGACTTGTGTTTAAAACAGGATGCAAGATAATAACAAGACTCAAAACCAGAGTCATAGAGCAAGCAATCTTGCCACCCATTTCTCAAATCTCCCATCTCTCAAATTGGAGACTACAAGTACCCTGATTATTTTCTGCATTCAACAAAACTAGCTACAGGGGATTTCACTCATGTACTTATTTGTTAAAGTGGTTGGCTTCCACAAGTATCTTTGCTGGATCATTTCCTTTCCCTCACTTCTATTCCCTGCACTGGCTACTCAGCAAGGTTCTGAAAGTTAAAATATGATAAAAAGTATTAGAGATTTGCCAACCAAATGGATTTTGGAGCATCTGAAAGGCATGGCTACTCATTATGGGAACGACGAAGCACTATGGTTGCTTTCCCTGAGGAAGCAGAAGGGAATGGTTCCTGCCACCATTTCTGCCAGGGAACACAAACATTAGTATGGTACATGTGGGGTTATAATGGGGAGGAGGGTCAGAATTCTCTACCAATTTTCTCTCTCTCCCTTGCTCTATTATTCATACTCATATCCCATGGTGCAGCCCCTACCCCATAATATTCTTATCCTGTAAAAACCAGGTAAACAGAAAGCTATTGAGCAAGTATACCAGATTATAGGATATAGACTTCCTAAAGATAATGTGGGGACAAATACAACCACTCCTTCTAACTGCATTTTAAGTCAAAAGTTGAACATATCCCTAAGCACGTATTTAGATACAAAGAACGCAAAGCTATTGAGAAACAGTGTAGAACAGTGGAATGAGTGTTGACTCTAGAACCCAGAAGACATGAATTCAAATTTTACCTTTGACATTTATTACATGTGTGTCTTGGGCAAGACTTTTAACTTTTTTGGGGTATCAGTTTCCTCCCTCACAATGACAATTTGGTTAGCCTAAAGGTACAGCTGCCTTGAAGTCAAGTTCCTATTTCTACAACCACGGATGATCAACCCCCAAGCAGGGTGTTCACTTTTGATAGTCAGCCAGTTGACACAATTAGCTAAAAGAAAAGGCATTTACTGTAATAGTTAAGCATGAAAAGTAGTAATAAAACATTCTTTCTCCCATGATCCTGAGGCAAACTGTCCCACAAATAAACATACTGTCAGGAAGAGTGGGCATTAACTCACACCTCCAACACTTCAGGACCCCAAAGTCATTTCTCATGGCTTCCTCCCACAGAGCAGGAAAACTCTAAAGGATATTTTCTAAATTAAGATAATCTAAGGAAATGTCTATTGGGGAATAAAGCAATGATTTAAACTAGAGTTAAATGCAGAAATCTTGAGGGATGATGGGGCCCCAGAAATAAGATATGGAGACCATGCAAATATAAGAAAATAGGACCATGAAGACTACTTCCACCTGGTATCTTCCAATGAGACAATATCTCATCTGCCCCATGATGTCCACTGCCCTTTATGATAATATAGCTAATGGGTACATAACACTTTTCCATTTAAGAAAAACTCTAGGAGGCAGAGCCAAGATGGTGGAATAGAAAGATGCATATACTCTAGCGCTTCCCCCACAGCCCACAAAATTCCTGTAAAAATGACTCTCAACAAAGTCTAGAGCAGCAGAAGCCACAGCACAACAGAGCAAAAGAGGTTTCCAGCCAAAGGTAGCTCAGAAGGCTGACAGGAAAGGTCTATCTCAGGGGAAGCTGAGCTGAGTGGAGCACAGCCCTGGCCACAGGGCAGTGGAAGGAATAGGACTTGAACAGACCTCTGGGCAGAGTTTCTAGCAGGGAAAGTCCTGGATACCTCAACCCATAAACAACAAAGAAAACTTCAAAGGTCAGTGGGGAGGGCTTTCCCAGCTGGGTGAGAGGGAACAGGGTTTCTCCAGCAATAGCCACAGGCAATGGCAGAGGCCCTGACAGCAGACTGTAGGCAGCTACAGAGGCCCAGAAGCAAACTGGATCCATCGTTCAGGCAACTCAGCTTAAAGCCTCTGGTGGTAGGGAACAGCTGATCTAAACCCCAGCCTTGAGTGATGGCCCCAACCCCACCCAAAGCCCAGGGGAATGAGCACCTGAGTCTAATCTCTTGACAAAGGATTCAGAAGTCAAGTAACTGGCTGAGAAAATGCCAAAAAAAGGGAAAAAAATAAGACCATAGAAGATTACTTTCTTGGTGAACAGGTTTCTCCTCCCATCCTTTCAGATGAGGAAGAACAAGGCTTACTGTCACAGGAAGTTAAAACCCCTGCTTCCAGGGCCTCCAAAGTGAACTTAAATAAGGCTCAGGCAATAGAAGAGCTTGAAAAGTGAGTTAGCAGCTTGCTAAAGGAGAACCAAAAAAATGATGAAGAGAATAACCCCTTTACTTTTTCAATTTTTATTTATTTATTTATTTAACTTTTAACATTCATTTTCACAAAATTTTGGGTTCCAAATTTTCTCCCCATTTGTTCCCCCCCCAAACCACCGAGCATTCTGATTGCCCTTATCACCAATCTGCCCTCTCTTCTATCATCCCTCTCTTCCCTTGTCCCCATCTTCTTTTTTGTCCTGTAGGGCCAGATAACTTTCTATACCCCATTAGCTGTATTTCTTATTTCCTAGTGGCAAGAACAGTACTCAAGAGTTGTTCCTAAAACTTTGAGTTCCAACTTCTCTTCATCCCTCCCTCCCCACCCATTCCTTTTGGGAAGGCAAGCAATTCAATATACGCCATATCTGTGTAGTTTTGCAAATGACTTCCATAATAGTCATGTTGTGTAAGACTAACTATAATTCCCTCCATCCTACCCTGCCCCCCATTGCTTCTATTCTCTCTTTGATGCTGTCCCTTCCCAAGAGTGTTGACTTCAAATTGCTCCCTCCTCCCATTGCCCTCCCTTCCATCATCCCCCCCACCCTGCTTATCCCCTTCTCCCCCACTTTCCTGTATTGTAAGATAGGTTTTCATACCAAAATGAGTGTGCATTTTATTCCTTCTTTTAGTCAAATGTGATGAGAGTAAACTTCATGTTTGTATTTCACCTCCCCTCTTTTTCCCTCCGCTAAAAAATCTTTTGCTTGCCTCTTTTATGAGAGATAATTTGCCACATTCCATTTCTCCCTTTCTCCTCCCAATATATTTCTCTCTCACTACTTAATTCAGTTTTTTAAGATATGATCCTATCCTATTCAATTCACTCTGTGCTCTTTGTGTGTGTGTGTTTATGTGTGTGTGTAATCCCACCAACTACCCAGATACTGAAAAGTTTCAAGAGTTACAAATGTTGTCTTTCCATGTAGGAATGTAAACAGTTCAACTTTAGTAAGTCCCTTATGACTTCTCTTTGCTGTTTACCTTTTCATGCTTCTCTTCATTCTTGTGTTTGAAAGTCAAATTTTCTTTTCAGCTCTGGTCTTTTCATCAAGAATGCTTGAAAGTCCTCTATTTCATTGAAAGACCATTTTTTCCCCTGAAGTATTATACTCAGTTTTGCTGGGTAGGTGATTCTTGGTTTTAGTCCTAGTTCCTTTGACTTCTGGAATATCGTATTCCATGCCCTTTGATCCCTTAATGTAGAAGCTGCTAGATCTTGTGTTATCCTGATTGTATTTCCACAATACTTGAATTTTTTCTTTCTAGCTGCTTGCAATATTTTCTCCTTGACCAGACTCTCTCAGAACTTTTCTCAGTATTTGGGCAGGTGAAGGGATTGTACATACATACATATATACATACATACATACATACATACATACATACATACATACATATATATATATGTATATATATATATATACACACACACACACACACACAGAGTACAGGCTGTGTTGAATCAGAAGAGATGATATCCACAAAAACAAAGATATAAAATAAAAATTAAGGGGTGAGGGAGGAAAATACTGGGAGGAGAAAGAGAGAAATGGAATGGGGCAGGCTATAATTCATAAAAGAGATAAAGAAAAATCTTGTTCAATGGAGGAGAAAAGGGAGGAGAGGAGAGGGGAAGAGTGAAGCTACTCTCTCCACATATGGCTTAAGGAGGGAATAACATGCTCACTAAATTTAGTATGAAAATCTATCTTATACTACAGGAAAGTAGGGGAGGAGGTAACAAGTGAGGTGAGGGGAATAATAGAAGGGAGGGCAAATGGGAGAAGGGAGTAACTAGAAATAAACACTTTTGGGAAGGGACAGGGTCAAATGAGGGAATAAAAAAATAAGAGGGGATAGAGTAGGATAGAGGGCAATATAGTTAGTATTATGCAACATGATTATTATGGAAGTCTTTTGCAAAGCGACACATATATAGCCTGTATTGAATTGCTTGCCTTCTCAGTGGGGATAGGGAGGGAGGGAGGGAAAAAAGGTGGAATTCAAAGTATTAGAAAGAAATGTTGAGAATTATTACTGCATATAACCGGGAAATAAGAAACACAGGTAATGGGGTATAGAAATTTATCTCGCCCTACAAGAAAAGGGAGAAAATGGGGATAAGGGAAGGGTGGGGTGTGATAGGAGGGAGGGCTCACTGAGGGAAGAGGTAGTCAGAATGCAAGATAGGGGGAGGGGAGAGATGGGGAGAAAAATTTGACATGTTACAAAGTGATGTAAAAGCAATTACTATTAAAACAATTGACTGAATTCATTTTTGAGACTAAATCAAAGACATCTGTAGTTTGGGAAAATGAATTTTAGTCTAAGTTTCCTAGAGGCAGGTAACTTCGGGTAATATTTGGCATTGATGGAAAAGTTAAGGTTTTAATGGTAAATTTGATTTTATGATTGTTATTTAATCAGGAACTAGAACAGGTATAGAAAGGCATGTAAGGCACTTAAGACTTGCCTCAAAAGATGTTCCTTAGCCAATGTGAAATTCTAATCATATCTGAAACCTGGTTAATAGAACTTGCTATTTTAAGATGCTATGGGACTATTAAGTGACTGTTCTTCTGAGTCTAACTCTAGGTATGGATAGCAACAAAGGTGGCCTGAGGCCAATACATGAGGCCAATAAGCCTGTGAGATGCTGGTATGAACTGAAAAAAGGTGATCTCCTGGGAAGGGTGGGAGAGCTACTGTTCAGCCTGGGCTGAGGTAGGATTCTCCTGACTCGGTTTCTCCACTGATACCTGGCAGACTCTAAGTCTCAATGAATGCAAATTGACAATCTACTCCTACCTAGAACTGACATGAAGTTGGGGACATATTGTTTCCCTGCAATGTCCCTCCTCTTAGTGGCAATTTCCTATAGTCAAAAGGTTTGTAAGCTTAATATCAGATCTGTTAAATTATAGATTGTTGGTAGGGGAACATCCGAGGTCAAGTCTAAAATTAAGCTATTAGCCTTAGGACTCTAGACCAACAACAATAAGTTAGGGTCCTTTAATTCTTAGTAATAGTGTGGAGACAATTAGGTCAAGGGCTCATGAAGTTAGCATATGTAGTTATTATGTGTGTTTCAGTTGGTTAATGTTAAAAAAAAAAATCCGTTTTTGTTCTATATTGTAAATGCTTTAAAAGATATATTACCTGACCAAAAGTTGGAATTGTGTTACGTGATATGAACTGTGTTAAAAATGAAAAATAAAAAAAATTAAAATAAAGAAAAACCCTACAAGATAGGTAATGCACATTTTATTATCTCCATTTTACAAATGACGGAACTGAAACTCAGAAAGGTGAAGTGATTTACCTCCAGTGCCATGAATATTAAGTGGCAGAGGCAGAGACTCTAACCCATATCTTGGAACTCGAAGCCACATTGCCCTAAGACTGATTGACCTTCATTTTCTGAAATGTTATAGAATGTATAGAGTCCCACATGGAAAAATAATAATGGAAATCAGAATAATAATGGAGCCAAAAATAATTTGAGAATACATAAAATGTATGTAACTGGATGGGGGGGTGGGAAAAAATAGCACATATATCTATGATGCTTTAAGGTTTATAAAACACTATGTATGATACTTCATTTCAGCCTTACGTAGGCAGGATAGGCATTATTATCTCCATTTCACAAAAGAGTAAACTGAGGCTCAGAATTACTTAAGTGACTTGCCCAAGACTATATGCCTAGCGTCAGAGGCAGTATTTACGGTGCAATACAGTTCAGTGCTATACAGTATAATATATAATATGTGTATAATATAATATCATATAAATATGATAAACATTTAATAAGAACCTACTATGTGCCACAAAAAGAGGCAAAAGGCAGTCTCTGAGCTCTATAAGCTTCCAAGTTAATTGGAGAGACAACATGCAAACAAATATATCCAAAGGAATCAATAAACAGGGCAAATAGGAAAAACACTGGAATTAAGAGAAGTTAAGGAAGGCTTCTTGTAGAAGGTGAAGTTTTAGTGGAGACTTACAATTGTTCATCTGTTCTTCTTAAAGAGGCTCAGTGACATCACAAGGGTGATATCTTGGCTTGCTCTTGAATTGCATCTAAGTGAGACGGAGCTATGGAGAGTCATCAGCCTCATTCTTTCCTCCAGAGTCTTAAAGGAAGCCAGGGAGGTCAATAATTGGGGCAGAGCATTACAAGCATGAGGAAGAATCAGAAAAAAAATGCCTAGAGACAAGAGATGGAGGGTCTTTTTTGTAGAGGAGCCAGGAGATACGTCAGTCTCAAAAATTACATGCCAGGGAGAAAGGTGTAAGAAAACTGGAAAGGGAGAAGGAGGCTAGTTATGAAAGGCTTTGAATGTCAAACAAAACATTTCTTATTAGTGTGATTATGGTTTGGGAAACATATTAATTGAATCAGTCATTCCCTATCCTTTTCTCCTACTCATGCCCTGTTCTGCCCCACTACCTCTCTCCCCCAAAAAAACTTAAACTATGAATCTAGGAAGACAGAAGGAGGGGCAAAAGGAAACATTTTTCAAGAATGATTGGTATTAGCAGTTAGTGTTGGGGCTATGCAACACATTCATATAAGGTCTTCAGTAACAATGATGAAAGGCCCTAGAGCTTGGGAGATTGTCATAGGAACCAAATCAACCATTTTCAGCAACCCCTGAAACTATTCATATCTGTTCCCCATCAGTTTAAAGCTTTTATTTTTTTTTAAGAACTAGAGGGAACTCTATTTAATAGCTGGAGCATTGGCAAAAAATGTTCTTTTCTTTACAAGGTGAAAAAATAAACTGTGTTTCAGTGGCTCAGAGGGAAAACAAACCTACCAGGACTGCCATCTTCAGTGAGCAAATGCACACTTTGAAATAGAAAAATATTGGCTTGGAATTCAGTGAATTGTTTTAAAATCACTCCATTCTGAATTGGACCAATTGGTAACATTATTGATCGAGTGAGCAGATACTTTACCAGTTTCAACAGAGTCAACACAGGGGGCACACCTTGCTGTGAGCACACCAGAACAGATTTTTAAAATCTAGGGAACAGACACCACACTGGTTCTTTTGTCATTCTCAAGAAGGGGTTTATCTCACAGCATCTTAGATCCTGAATTTTTTTAGTACCTGAATAGGCAGAACAGGACTGAAAAATCCACCATTCCCTAACCTGGGGGACAAAGATCTCCAGTGGTCTCCACAGTATTTTCTCAAGGGCTACACAGCAGTATTTAACATAATTAAGAGGTTCACAGGTGTATTTGAATGTAATTAACATATGCCCACACAGTACCATGCCTTCTCTAGTAATTTACACTTTAAAAATGCAATTGACAATCCTGAGTGATGAATTCTGTCTATTTTCCTTTTTCTTTCTTCTCCCTTCTTCATGAGCTGGTACCTGACATCCCCTAGTGATATAAATGCATAGCAGAGATAGTAAAGGAATTTTTGTATTGACCAATTCACCAGTTATCTTTACTGAGCCAAAGATCTAGAATCTAAACTTGGAACACTGGAGAGCATCCTTGTTCTTCATTCTTCCTATAATGTTGTTCACCAAATCCTGTTGACTTCTCTTTAGATATTTCTTTAATTCATCCCTTCATCCTTCTCCTTTCCCAGTTACTATCCATTATACCAGATCTTTACTTATTTTTTTATTTCTGAACCACACAGACCAGCTTCTAGATGGTATGGTATACCTGACTCCAGTCTCTCAAACTCAGCCTATAACTTCTGCAAGGATAATCATTCTTAAGCACTGTATTCAACATTTTATTCCACTGTTTAAATGACTGTTATTGTCATTGGCAGCTAGGTGGATAGAGCACCAGTGCAAGAGTCAGGAGGACCTGAGTTCAAATCTCATCTCAGACACTTGACACTCACTAGCTGTGTGACCTTGGGCAAGTTACTTAACCCCAGCTGCCTCATCCTGGGTCATCTCTAGTCATCCTGATGAATATCTGGTCACTGGAATCAGATGGCTCTGGAGGAGAAGTGAGGCTGGTGACCTGCACAGCCCTCACTTACTCAAAAGAAAGTCAAATGCAAGTCATGTCATTATTTCTCTGATGGCATGGTCTTCTTTGGCAACGAAGGACGAACACACACACACACACACACATTTCCTATGTTTATTATCTCCAATTTATATTTTATATTTCTTGTTTACATGTAGTTGCTTGTATTTTGTCTCTTCCCATTAGACTGTAGGTTCCTTGAGAACAAACCTTGCCTTTTACCCTCATCACCAGTGCTTAGCCCAATTTCCGGACACATAGCAGGCATTTAATTAATGCCTATGTTAAAGTCACTGCACTAGGTTCTAGAAATAAAAGGAAAAAAATTAAACACTATTTGTTCCTAGGGAGCTTATATTCTATAGGGTGACAACATATACACCTATAAGTACATACTAAATATGAATATATATACATATAGTTGCATATGAAATAATTAAATACAAGATAACTATAAGGTATTTCAGGGAGGGAAGGAAGACATTAGCATAATCTATTATTTTATTTCCAAGCCTACCTTAACCTAATCTTACTTCATTTCAACAGTTCTTACCTGGGCAATCTCCTTTGCAAACTCTTTCTTAATTAAGTCTCGCATTCTCTCCCTCTTCAAATTACTTTGTATTTACTTCTCTGTGCACATTTTGTATCTCTTCCTGACCACCAGAGAATGAATATAAGCTCCATAAGGCAAGGAACCTTTCATGTTTGTCTTTGTATCTTTTAAGTTTACTACTGTGTGCCTTGACAAATAATTAACTGAACTGAAATTATGGCTGGTTAAATGAATTCCTTCTCGCACTGAAGATTACGTAAGATGTGGCATCAATTTGAGTGTAGCTATAAGCATGCAATGCAAATGTTGCTACCACCACTCTAACCCTAACGCAATTGTTATGTGAAGCTCCAGGATAATTGTCACAGATCTAGGTCTATTCATCAGGGGGCATGATGGGAGTTAAAAAAAAAAAAAGAATTTACTCACCCCAAGTCAAATTTCTTAGAGGCTGAGTTTGGTTCCCACTCAGGGGGAAGTAAAGTAATGGGACAGATTTGTGACAACAAACATATGCTGGGCTAACCAGGTGAGGCCACAGGCAACAAACAAATCCCAACAAAGTCAGATTTGTTCCTAAAAGATGCATTTGGAGATTGTGTTAATAACATTTCAAACAAAATTCAAGATGTCCACAATTTCTACCTGTTTCCTGGACTACGTTTTAGACAAAACATCATTTTTTTCATATTCATTTGAGGTTCCTTTTATTCCCATCTTAACATCATTAGCACTAAAGTTTATTAAAGTATTGAATAGGACAAGAATGGGAGGAAATTAAGCCTTTTAAATCTATCGCTATGGTGCATTACTGGTGACTAGAAACTCAAATTCAGTTGACTCTTTCAGAGCTAACTCAGTGTCTCAAAATACCACATGACAACGATCTTTTCCTGCAGTAATGTTGGCTCCTGGTCATTTTATAAAGAGGTATTGAAATTTTACATACTAGCATCTTCCTCATTAAAATCAAGTGGTATTGGGGATTTTTGTTGGAGATTTTTATATTAGGAGTGGGGGAAGGGGGAACCTGCCCATTAAAATCACAACGCAGCAAATATTCTAGAGACAAAAAGTCTTAGAGATCATAGTATTTTAATTAGAAATCAATGTCAACTAGGCATTGAAATTTTTGGTCTAAAAAAAAATACAAAAAATGCTTTAAAATACTTGCTCAATTCTCTAATGTTATTTGATATGAATGAGAAAGAAAAATAGGTAAATCGGTCATAAAAGTGACCACGTTTGTGGGATTTTATTAAGGCACTGAGAGGATTCAACATAATGAGACTGTTTGGCAAATTAAATTTGATATCTTACTGAAGGGGATGGTAAGCCTTCAAAAACAGAGGCAAGATGCGATCCCTGTTCTTTTAGCAAGACAAGATGAGAAGAGTGTAACTGAGTTCTGAAAAAAGAAAGATGGACACAGGACTATAAGCCAGTCACATGAATGAACAGAATAAACTATGTTCCATGGCTTAAGGAGGCCAAAAGGTCTATTCGTCTCCTACATCCCCTGCATGATCTAAAAACCTTCACTTTATCACAATATCTGTAATTTTATCAATTAAAAATTTAATTAGTTAAATATTTATTAAATTTTATTTTATTATTAAATAAATATTAAATGTTATTAAATCATTATTTTATTAAATTTTATTAAATCAAATACTCCTCAAAATAGACTAAGATGTTTATACTTTAATGGGAATTACTTTAATCAGACTTTTTTCCTAATTTCTAGCTGAAACAGTGACAGTAAAAAGATAAGAATTATGATAGAGAAAAGGGAGAAGTAAGAGTCATGGTCATATGTTCAGTGTGTTCTCCTCATGCACCTACCAGTGGGATACAACCAACTAACCCCTAAACCTCAGGGTTCACTGCCAAGCAGATAAGGAGTTCAATCCTTCCACTTCAGAAGTATCTTGTAATTTCTCCTTCATTTTCAAAGAGGACCAATGACATCGTAGGGTGGTGTCTTGACTCGTGTGTGAATTGGATTTAACTGAGGCAGAATTGCATGAAATCAACAACCTTATTTTCTCTTCCAGAGTCATCAATGATCTAGATAGCTTACTCTGAATCTTTACGTCTACCCTGCTCTGTTTCCTGCTGAGTGATTGATTGGATTTTCCTTGTACCTCGACCCATCTTGTCAGAATTGATCCTATTTACTTCCCCTTCTAGTTCACCACCATTCTGGTTTCCCAGACTGCTACCATGTCCTTCATTCATGGACTATACTTCCAAAGCTGCCAACTTTATCCATCCAGACTACATATTTCAGGTAACACCCTGAAAGACTCTTCTTCTTGGCTGCCATCTTGCTCTGGTAGAGAAGACAAGATTTACCACCTTGGTCTGAATATAGGCTATGCTTATTCCCCCTAATTCTGTCTTGTATAAAACCTGACTGTGGTCAAAATGTTACTTTCAGCCAGAGAATGACAAGGAAATTGATGAAGACAGAGAACAACAATTATAAAAATGAATAAAACATCTTTATTCAAATTGAAAGAATATAAATACAACTTTCACAGTAAATATATCTATATGGTAATTTTATGTCATTATTGTTCAGTGTAAACCTATTGATTTTTTTTTCCTTTCAAAGAGATTCATTTGATGAGAGCAGCATATATTAGGGTCTAACTTACAGTTTAATCAATGTGGCAGTTTTGGATTATGGGGCATTATGTAGTAGAACAGGCTTGGGTAAAGAACCAGAGTGGAAGAATATTTGTAGCAGAAATGAGAGCATTGGAAAACTTGGGAGAAAAGAAGGCGTAAATTTATGGAATTAGGGGACAGAAAGAAAGTAGGAAAACAGCAAAGACAAGCTCTATGCACTTCAATGTTTTGTTTGGAGCCACCAGCTCTCAAAGGGGTTGGATTATTACCTGATAGGTGAAGTCACCTTTGGAAATCAGTAGTTCTCAAAAGCATAATGACAGTTATAAAGAGAGCACATCAAGTGTGGCATCAATAAGGGTAACTCTAAAAAACCATCATATGACAACCTTCACACATCCCATAAGATGCCAGCTGATTGTGGTACTGCATGTAGCCAACAATTAAATCTAATACCTCTCAAATAAAGGATTAGGTAGTTGGCTTGTTACAGTTCTTTGGGAAAATTTTGATCACAGTTGTTCAAAGACAGTACATATTCTCCCTTGATCAAGATAAATCAATAGCATTGTTTCCTGTAAAGAGAGTTATGTGTCCTATACATTGGATGAAGAATCCCAGGGTCTGCCATATACATTCCTTTTCATGAGAGATCTTCAATCAGAGGTTAAAAAACCATTTGTCAGGGATAAAAGTTGAACCAGAAAATGTGAAATCTCACTAACAACTCTAGCCAACAAGGCAACAAGAATTTATTAAGTGCGTAATATGTGCTAGGTAGCATGCTCATAACAATATAGAGGGAAAAATGGACATGGAGATATATAGAAATAGGTATACAGGAAGAGGGATAAGAATGGAAATATGTTTAGGGGATACAGAAATCGACATGAATATAGGTCTGGACCTGTGATCTCAACAGAGCAAAGAACTCACTCAGTAAAAAACAAAACAAAAAAAAAAAAACAACCACCTATTCACATATGCAGAACAGCATCTATTCAGTCACTCACAACCGTAGAGAGTTCCCAGGAGCACTGAGAGGCTAATGACCTTGACCAGGGTCACAGAGCTAATAGAAATTCCTAAGTGGTAGGACCTGAACCTAGATCCTTTGGACTCCAAGACTGGCCTTGAAGCTGCAGGTTTTGTAAAGTTTGGATTCAGTCAAAGGGTCACTCTTGAGGACCTAGAGGGCCTCAAGGCCACAGGCTCCCCACCCTTGTCATGTAGCAAACTAAAGTAACAAAACCAGGCATTTATTAAGTACTCACTATGCACTAGGTAGTGTACACGTAGTATGTCATAGACCACATTGATGCAGCACATTAGGGTTTACTAAGATCTTTCTTCAACACAGCCCTACAAGGTAGGCAATATGATTATCATTACTCCTATCTTACAAATGAAGAAACTTAGTCTTAGAGATCTGACAAGACTTATCCAACATACATCTAGTAAAACACTGGGGATAAAAACACTATGATTCATCTAGTCTCCACAATCTATACAATATTCTACCGGTACCCTGAGTCATTTCCTTCTGAAGTGCTGTACTCTCCCTCCCCCCTCCAAACTCAGAAATTTTAACCACTCTTAAAGTTCAATAATAAACCCCCAAATAATTGATCTATAATTTTAGTTTAAAGGGTCTGACATAACTGGGCTACTCATGGATGACAGCAAATGAAATTTTTAATGGAAATATTGATAGGCCCTTAAAGGTATTGGGGAGTCCTGGGCAATGGCAATGATATTGCACTCATAAACCCAATGCCATGGAGACTATCTTTTTTTTATGCGTCTTTTCTTTATCACGGCATAATACCTAGCTTGACAACAGAAATGTCAACAGTTAAGGATCTATTCTTCAAGCCGTCATGCTCTATTAATGCTGTTTTTCTGTGGGATTTACTTTGTCAAGAAAGGAAGGACCAAAGAGAAAAGTCTATGGTCTTCCTATTCACTAAATCCCTCTTCTCACTGAGGCACAAATGACTAACTACTTCCAATGCCTCAGAAAGAATGAAAGTTGAAAATGGGCCAGAAGCATCTGGGGGAGGGTCAGAATGGGAGGGAGCTGGCTGTGCAGAAGCAAAGCCATGCTTAGACAGGGAGAAAAATAAATAACCAGGAGATGGGAATTCCCAAGGAATTAGTTTCCTTCTTTATATGTCTGAGCTGTTTATGTATAGGGGTAGCAAAGACCCTTGAGGCAGTAAGGATGGGGAGGTATTGTAAATGTCCCTGAAAATCTCTCCTCCCTAAGATTGAAGACAGTGTTCTAACAGTATCTCAGGGGAGGCTTTTTAGCTTGAACCCCACTAATCCAGAAGGCTGCATAGGGAGATGATACACAACCCGGTTTGCCCTGATGAGATATATAGGTCTGGGAAGCCAGGCATGGGAGTGGTTATAAGGATTACAGATGGGGATTATTAACTGTAATCAGAGGTACAGCCAACAGACTAACATAGCAGGAAACAGACTAAAGAGAACTTTTGTTTGGAATTCAATTCACTGTTTCAGCAAAGAAAAAACAAATGAGTTCATCC
This sequence comes from Notamacropus eugenii, assembly GCF_028372415.1. Lineage (NCBI taxonomy): Eukaryota > Metazoa > Chordata > Mammalia > Diprotodontia > Macropodidae > Notamacropus > Notamacropus eugenii. Next base: position 22,994,426 of record NC_092878.1, read on the forward strand.
TTAACTTCTTTTTAGAAGCACTGTTTGTTTGTCTGTTTGTTTATTTTTCACAATGACATGGAATAGAGAGAAAATGCAGCATTAACAAGCATGTCAGGAGACTCAGAACAGATCTGACATGCTCGACACAAATTCTTGAGTCTGTTAGACCAACCATGTTTTACTTGACCATCGAGGAGACAACTATTATATGTGAGAGTGTCACTATGATACTCCATTAAGAGACACTCCCAGAAGATCACCTCATAAATGGGACTGCCTTTGAATGTGGCTTGGTTTTTTACTTCAGCAACAAAAGTCCCTTGAACAGCTCCTTGAGAGAAAGAACCGTCTTTTGTCTTTCTTTGTTTCCCCAGGGTTTAGCACAGGGCTTGGCACAAAGTAGACACATTAAATGTTTACTGACTGGTAAAATGACCTAAAGTTGGAAGCTACCAGATGGCCTACCCTGAAGGCCTCCCCAGGTCTTTCCTGGATCATAGGGTTGTTAGTAGTCACTTCGTAGTGTCCTGAGGTCTCCCCCAGTAGGAATAATGTCCTCATGTCTTTGTTTCCTGCTCATGGCTAGTATTGAGCTCCCCCTCCCATTGTTGAAATACTGACATGTCATTTACTTGTCACAGGAACCAAAATTGCTAGCTTGGGTTCCATGGAGGTGGTGGTGACTGAACTGGACCACAAACAAAAAGGATTTCAATAACAGAGGGTATCAGCATGGTGAAAAGTCAGCACAAATACACAAAAGTGGGAAATTGTGGGTCAAAATCAAGGAACAGCTAGAAATCCATTTTGACTGGTATGTAGAATACAAGAAAGGGAGCAAAATGAAATCTTTCTCTTAAGGTAAATTGAGATCAAATTATAGAAAACCTTGAATACTAGGAAAAAAACTGATCTTTTATCATTTAGGCAGTAAGAAGACTGGAGGTTTTTGAGCAAGGGAGTAACACTGGGCAGACCTGTGATAGGGGAATAAGGACATGAGCCTTCATAGAGCATCCAAGCACTGTGTTAAGTGAATTTTACAAATATTATCTCATTTGATTCTAACAACAACCCTGGGAGGTAGGTGCTATTATCATCCCCATTCCTTTAATTAAGGAAACTGAGCCAAATAGAAGTCAAGTGACATATCCAGGATCACACACTGTCACACAGGGAAGCTGGAAGGAGAAGCAAGGTTGGGGAGAGGAAATGAAATTGATCACTTCTTTTTGAATGTACTGAGTTTGAGATGCCAGAGAAGCAGATGGTTAATAATAACCGAAGAAAGATAATAATTCAGGACACAGAGATTAGATATGTAGATTTAGACATAATCACAGACACCAAAGGGATGGGTCAGATCATCAAGAGAATGTGGAGAAACAAAAACATCAAGCCAAGGACAGGACCTTGAAAGACATATCATCTTAGTGAAGATGAAGAAGAAGATGAACCCTAAAAAGTGTCAACAGGAATGATCAGACAAATAGGAGGAGAATCAAGAAAGAGCAGTGACCTGAAAATGAAATGTGAGGAAATATTAAAAAGAAGTGAAAGTTAAACCATGTCAATTGCTCTAAAGAAGGGTTATGGGAGAATAATAAGCAGAGAACTTTTCAACAGAATCAAAGAACCTAAGTATTAAACTTCTGTCCATTTAATAAAGTGAATTATGTTTTCATGACTCACCACTAGAGACTTGTCTAGAAAACATTAGAATTGTATCTACTCTGGCCAAATTGTGAATGTTATAGAATCTTGAGAGGGGAAAAGACGAATTAAAGGAGAGTTCCAATCTAAAAATTACTAGTGAGTTCAAAGACATAAAATTCATTGTAGTCTCTCCCCTGAAAAGGTTGAGTCAATGGTGAAGTGGATAGAATGTCCAACTTGGTGTGAGGATGGTCTGGGTTTGAATTGTCCCATTTCTAACAAGCTATGTGACCATAGGCAAGATTCTTTGAGTCTCAGTTTTCTCATCTCTAAAATGAAGATGAAAATAATGCCTGTAGCACCTACCTTATCAGTCTCTTGTGGCCATCAAACATTATAGTATAGGCAAAGAGCTTTTCCAACTTTATGGAATGTTAAGTGAATGTCATCCATTGTTGCTGCTTAAGCAAAAAAGGATGAACAAAGAGTTGAATGAAATTTTAGATACCAAGAAGAATATTGGAAATAAACAGGAAAACATTTTCCAACATTCTACTAGATAATCATCAATCTGCTGGAATTGTTGTATTTTATTAAAAACAAATTGGGACTAGAAAGGTCCAGAGACCAATTATAAAGCAATATTATCAAATGTTGCTTAAATTTTCAAAATTATTAAAGCAATACGATGGTGAAGTGAAAACAAAAATTTGAAGACTTTTTGGTCCTAACATCAAATAAAGTCCAAGAGGAAAGCTGAATGATCCTGTAAAGTCATCAGTTTTTTGGTTTGTATTTTTTAGATCACCACTATGATTTCATTTGAGTAGGAAACTCCCCCACTGGTACAAATGAACAGCTGCCGCCTGTTTTTCAGTCTTGGAGAGGTGCGTAACAACTGAAAAACTAATTGACCTGCCCATGATCACACAACTAGTGTTCATCAGAGGCAGCATTTGAACTGTCTTCCTGACTCTAAGGGAAGCTCTTTTATCCCTTGTGCCATACTGTCTCCATAGTGATCATGAGTATGAAAAAATTGCATGTGTTGACGGTGTTAGACCTTGGTGATTCTGTGAATTTTCTGTTCTCTCTTTTTGCCATGTTAGTTACTAAAGAACCAATTCTAAAGACTTACCATGGAATCAGAAGAGAGTCACTCAGAATTGACAGCTACTTGTATTTCTATATGGTTAAGTGTTGTAATGGCTAAAGTATCCATTATATCGTGGTCAGCCTTCTAGGATTAAGATCTCCATAGTTAGTAAGGCTGGTCATCAACAAGTATTTGTTGTAAATAGGAAAATATGATGAAATATCTGAAAATATTTCCCAAACTAGGTCAATTATATATGAAGCTTGATTGCCTTCATCACTGCTTTCCTGGCCCTCACAGCTTAGGATAAGCAAATATCCGGGTTTAAGAATTCCCAGAAAATTGACATGCAGAGAAATGAGACGATTATAAGCTTTATTGTTATGGAATGCAACAAGCAGGCAAACAAACCATATACATTTACACTATATGGTGATACAAACAGACAGAGGCTTGTTCCTACTTGCAGGAAACTCACTCCATACCTGGAGGATGAGGAAGATGCGGTAGGGAGGAAACATACCCAAATTTGGATTCAGGTAGCAAAATTATATACCTTTAAAATTGGGTTTAGTTGAAAACAGCTAATAGATGCCAGATGTAAGAGAAGACATTCCTAATTAGACCCAGCTGCAATAGAAAAGTTCTCAGGGTCACTTATCAATACCAAGTTTGGGCCAAGCTCAGAGTAGGAGGAGTTTCCTTATGGTGACCACAAACTGGTGGAAGGTCTAACGTTCACTAAGGCATCAGAAGGAGAATGACTGAAGGCCCCTGTGATAGATCAAGAGTTCCTCTCCTCATAAAAGCTGTAAGCCTTATCTATCTTATGCAGAGTTAAGGGCTGAAAAGTTTTAATAGGCATTAGGACCACTTAGCCTAAATAACTCCGTATTGGAGTTCTATCATTATAATATGACATCAAACAATAACCAATAACATAAAGTTTATAATTATCATAATTACAAAGATGGACACAAGAGGAAATGATAAAAAATAGGCATTAGGACCACTTAGCCTAAATAACTCTGTATTGGAGTTCTGTCATTATAATATGATCTCAAACAACAACCAAATAATATCAAATAATATTAAGTTTATAATTATCACAATTACAAAGGTGGACATAAGAGGAGATGATAAAAATCAGATTGGAAACATGACTCACAAATAGAAAATTTTAAAGGTCTTTTATAGATTATATAGTCTATACTATAGATATGAGAGATATAATATACAATTGATTATATAATATTAGAGATCTCCTATGAGAAAGCTCATATCTGTATATTGTAAATATTTTATGATCTTCCTTAAAAGATAATCTTAAATTAAAAATGTAACATGAATATCAATACAACTCAGAAAACTTTCTTAGTACCTGTTTGCATTTACATGAATTGATTTGAAGAGATAAAGTTTCTTCATTCATTCTCATTCACTTTCACCTTACATGGATAGTTCTATTTACTATGTACTCTGTTTTTCTTTTTCTGATTTTTTCACTTGGCATTATTTTACAAAAGTCTTTCTTAACTTTTTTTTAATTCCTCATGCTTGCTGATCTTAATTGCACTATATAGCATTCCATTATGTTAATGTACCACAATTTATTTAACCACTCCCCTATTGTTGGACATTTAGGTTGTATCCAGGTTTTTCAATTTTATATAAAGCTGCTTTGAAAAATCTTTGAAGAGAAAATTCTTTTTTATTGTTTTCCATAACACTTTCAGAGTATAATGAATACTTTATTCAAGAGGAGATTTGGAAGGAAGTAGATATGACAAGCACTGAACAACATCCTCCACCACCACCACTACCACCCCAAATAAAATGGACTTCATAGACAGGAAACCACTGGTAACTGCTGTAAAAGTTGTTTAGAAATCTGCATCTGTCTGAAAAAATATCATTAACTGGTAAAAAAAAATAAATAAAAGTAAAAATCAGTAACAAAGAAGAAGAAAGGATAAAAATTAGAAAATAATAACTGTTATAGAAATTCCAACCCAACCTTACCAAATGAAAACAAAAACATAAATGACCATGAGTACGTTAAGTCTGACTATAGTTCAGTCTTAGAAAAAAAATATCTAATATAAAACAAGAAAAAAGAAGGATCAATTATATAAACCAGAAACTTCTTAAGGTCCTTGCACATCCAGGAGATATGATATTCAAGGCCAACAAAGTTCATGAGCAGTGCAAAACGTTATGAACTTCATGAATTCTACTGGTACCCATATGCAGGACAAATGAAAGACGGCATGACCCATAGTTGGAGAGAAAACCCACAATGATGAATTCCAAAGTCCATTTGGATATCTGAGTGCTACTTCATGCAGAAGATAAAAAGATATAGAATCTTCACTCTGAATGAAAATAATAGTGGCTTTTAAAGTTTAAATAAATTAACGTGGTAAATTAGACTCATAATGTATTCCTTGGGGAAAGTGGGTTACATAGGTGTGCACACCTAAACTTCAAGTTAGTTTGATATCAACAAAAGACATTAAGCCAGTACACAGCTTGTAGGCAGCAATACCTTCCACAATTCATCCTTTAGTGTATCTGTCAAAGACAGCATGCTGTGCTGAACTGACCGTGTGTCTGGCACAGTATGGGAATTAATGTATTTTTATCTTATAGTCCTCCACCAGAATTCTACCCCAGTATTCCATAGTGTCAGAAGGATATTCTTGAGTTCTTGAGGATTATTCCAAAAGGAGCTTAAAATCAAGATAGTTCTGCCAACCTGCAAGGCTTTGAGCATGGGTTTGATATTGTACTATTTGTCTGTAATCCAGGGATGAATCTAGCTGAATTCAGAGAGGCTCATCAATAGTTAGGCTATAGTGTGATGGACTGAAAGAGCAGGAGAATAGCAAATTGTAGGGATCATGGGCCAAGTCACATAGGAGTTGTAATTTGTGATGTTGGATGGAATGAACACACCAGTGGCATGATAGACACTTGAAGTATGGAAACAGGAACCTTCTTGTGGTTGATATTTCATTTGTTCCACATGGAAGATGCAACAGATTTTACAGAATAATAATCCTTAATATAACAATAATAATAGAATAGATAATAATAATAGAATATAAGTAATAATAAAATAGAATACTAGTCCTTAAGCACAATGATTGTTTTCTTTCGTCTATGTTCCCAGCACCTAGCACAATATACAACATGTAGTAGTTGCTTAATAAAAGTTTGTTAAAAAGGATTAATTCCATATTAAAATTGCAATAAAAGTTCTTGAATGAAAGTATAATTAATCAAATCACTCAGTCAATCATATTTGTGGAGTTGTTTACTAAGGTAAAAGATATAACAGGATCTACGTGATCTAAAGAAAGACATGGTTGCTGGCTTTAAGGATCATGGAATTAGAAAGAAGTGGATCTCAGGAGTGATCTAGTCTAAATTCCTCATTGTACAGAAGAAAAAAAAAAACCAAGGTCCAAGGGGTTTAAATGGTTTTCCCCAAGTTGCATAGATCATAGGTAACAGAAATGGTATTCAAACCCAGCGTCTCTCACTTCTAATCTAATACTCTCTCCACAGTTCCTCTCCATTTCCTGCTGGTCCTAATAAATTAATGATGAAATAGAGCAAGTCACTAGGTTAGCTCCCAAAAATTACCTGTAGCTTTTCTAATGAAAATCCAATTCCAAATTAATCTTGGGTCTTAGTAGTCAATGAAACCATCATTCTTCTAGCTTCCCTGGTAAAAATCCTCAGTAATATATATATTTTTTGAATTCTGGAGTCTCTGTTCCCAATCTATTGCTAAATTCTGTTTCTTCCTTCAAAATCTTTCTCAAATTTGCCTTGGAGACCTGGCTTCAAATCATGTATCATATGTCTACTAGCTGGGCAAGTCAAGTAGCCTTTCTGAGTCTCAATTTCCTCATCTGTAAAATGGGGATAATGAGAGCAACAACCTCATAGGGTTGATATAAGGATCAAATTATTCTTGAAGACTTATATAAATGTGAACAATTAGTCAAGGCTAAGCTTATCCTAGAATCTGTGTGAAGGTAACATCCCCAACCCTGACAGTACATAAAATCTTAAAGGACAAGATTTTCCTCTTTGTCCTCAGTACTTAGAATAGTGCCTAGCATACTGTAGACACTTAATACATGCTGAAAACCCTCGCTATTGAGGTTGGATCTGATGCTGCTTAAGTGAATAAAGTTTACATTTTGTCTCTCCCATTAGACTATGAATTCTGTGAGGGCAAGTGCCATGTTCTTTTTTTTTAACTTTCTTGGTATCCCCAGTGTTTAGCACAGTACCTGGAACACAGTAAGCACCTCATAAATGCTTGTTGATTGCTTAAAACAATCACCAAATAGTTTAAATGTGGAATGTTGCAGTGTTGACTATACACAAATTGGAGTCAACATCTGGACTTGTATCATGGCTCTGCCACTTAGTCCCTGTAGGACATTGGACAAGGCACTCCATCCCTCTAGGCTTCAACTACCTCACTTGTAAAATGAGGGGGACTGGACTTCATGGTTTCTAAGATCTCCTTTAGCTCCAAATCTTTCATTCTTCCTACCTTAAAGGGTTACTACGAAATAAGCATGTGATAAAGCTTGGAAGTACAAGGTGGCCCAGTCAATAGTGTGCAATTTGGAGTTGGGAAAACCCAAGTTCAAGTCTACCCTCAGACATTTACTTAGTTGTGTGACCTTGATCAAATCTCTTAACAGTCTTAGTTTCTTCATCTGTAATATGGAGATGATAATCTCACCTACCTTATGAACGATACGTATAAGGCATTTTGCAAAATGTAAAGGACTATATAAACACTAGCTATCATTATTGTTTTTATTGGTAATGTTTAACAGTGGCTACTATTCAAGAGAAAAAGGGCTTTGAGTAAAGGAATAAAGAATAAAATTGAGGAACAAATATAGATTTGTCCATATATATAGATATTGATATATAGATATAGATACGTATAGATATATAGATGTATATAGATATAGATAGATAGATAGATCCTTATATATTGACTATATTTCAATATATGTGTTTGTGCACATACACACATGCAGTGAGCCTGAGGAGAAGCTAAAAGCATTGGGAAAGGAATGAAAAGGCTCAAAGAGCCAAGGGCTTGTTGACTTTATTTCCCAACAATAGATGCCCTAATAAACACTGCTAGGAATCATGCCATCCTCCAAAGGATTCCGTTGGCCAAGAGACAGCACTTTCTGAGACTGTGGCGAAAACACTGGGGATGAGGAAGTTGGTGCTGGGTTTGCACCAAATCCAGATCTACATCCAGCTTTCCAACTAACTTATATGTAACTCTAGGAAAGTCATTTGATCTTTCAGTCTGTCATTTTCTTCATCTGTCAAATTGGAATGACAGATGCCCTACCTACATCCAGGGTCATTGTAAGTATCCAATAAAATGAAGTGAAACATTTCAAAAGCTAAAACTTCTATGTACAGGTAAGTAATGGTAAAAAGAATCGGATTCTTTTCAGGCAAGCTCTAAAAGCCTTTTCCAAGATTCTTCTAATACCTACCCACTTCCATGGGAAAAATCTTGTATCATATAATCAATTACTTTCCTTTCTTCTTTTTTTCTTTCCTCCTTCCTTCCTTCCGTCTTTTATTCTTTCCTCCCTTTCTCTTCCTCTTCCCTTCCCTTACAGCTTTCTAAAGTAAAAACAATCTGGTCATCTTCAAAAGTAAGTATACTTTTTTCCTTCCTACTTTCCTCCCTTTCTTTTTTCCCTTCTTTCCTTCCTTCACTTCCATCCTTCTGAAGTGAAAATGATCTCATCGTTTAAATATACTATATTACATTGGAGTGTTTTTGTACTTTGGTAAAGTTTGAAGACATCTTGAATAAAAATAAAATAGAAAATCAGTGCCAGAAGGAACCTCAGATGCCATATAGTACAAACTCTTCTTTCACAGAGGAAAAATTAAGACCTGGAGAGATTGAGTGATTTAATAAGGGTCACACAAGTATTGAATGGCAGAGGTAGGATCTGAACCTGGGGCCTCTTAAGAGATCCACTACACTATCTCCTGTACCACATTCTTCATGTAGATGGACATGGTAGAGAAGTAGAAGGAGGAGACATAAAAATAGAAGGTGAAGAAGGATAGACAGATACAGAGATAGAAGCAAACACAAAGAAAGAGAGACAAGGAGACTAAGATGGAGGAAGAGAGAGACAGACTCTGATAAATATTCCCACATCTATGGATTTATTCTTGCTTCTGAGAATGACTGTCACTTCCTCTAGAATCCAGACTAGGAGAGCTGCAAAATGCATCTAGGTCATAGGAATTCAACAGCCCCATGTATTTAGATGCTCAAATGCAGCAGCAATCTATCAAGGAGAGTATATTGGACTGAATGGAGAGATTTTTAATAAGTGAAGAAGGGGTGCACTTTACCCAATAAAAAGAGCATAGAGAGACCCTGACTGTGGCTAATGTGCATAAAAAATTCAGCCTGTCAGATCCTCACTTTTCTAATTCAGTAATCTAAATAATTTATTTGACATTTTAGCTCAAGATGACCTTTCTTGGGAAAAAATTACTGTTTTAAACTTTTAGCAAGTGCAACCCTAGCCACAGATTCCCTGTTGAAGTCTGCATTTTCCCAAATGAGCAAAGGTTAATCTGGTTCTGCTCAAACACATTGCTGACCCTTTTAAACAGTTCACAAAATGTCATTTAATTTTTTAATCTAATTTCAATTATATTGTAATATTTTGATTGAGGATTGGGGAGGGGTGCTTCCAATGAGCAGTGACTCTCCACTTTAAGGGGTTTCAGCAAATGATTCATTGTAAATAAAAGAGGCTTTGGAAAGGCTATGCATCTCAGCTGTAATGTGGAAAACATTCCTCATGAACCTAAGTGAATGCACAAGGAGAATTAACAGGTAGAGAGTAACGTGGTAGGTCTTCGGGGGAGACGATGTAAGAGGACAAGTTCCCTAATAGCCTTCTCTAAGTCAAAAAATACCTTGGATACCCTTCCATGCCATCCCAGGACAGGAAGTACAGTTCCTCCCTTTTCTATTCCAGATCGTTTATTTAGCTTCCTAATAGGTCATTTAAAAACAAATCAACGTGAGATTTACTGCATGTCCCATACCATACCAGATAAGAAAGGTTGTCATGCCTTTGAGATATCCGATGGACAGAATTCATCAGAAAACCTTCTTGAGGTACTGAGGTCCTTGATGTTAGGGGATTGTTCCTGCTTGTACCCAGGGAAAAATGGAATGTGATGTTGCGGCTTAACTCACATCACATTTTCATTCCTCCCTGACTAAGCGGATAATCCAAGGTGTTGTGCCTTGCCATTTCAAAGCACTTTCCCCACATGGTCATTGGATTTCTCATAGATCTGCAAACCCCAAATGTCAACCTCTGTAGCCAGAGCTGAGCATCTGGCTAGAGCGTAGCTGAGTAGGTGCTCAAGTGTGCATTTTGAAGAAAGGAAAGGACAACTCAGCCCCATTTGTTCTCACTGCCAACCCTTTGCATGTGGCCTCAAGGCTGGCTTTTCCTCTGATACTAACTTATCTACTTCCCCTCAGTGCAAACTTTCCTTACATCATATGCTATTGTGCAGTGGAAAAAACCCTGAACATCGAGTTACAGGACTTGAATTCAAATCCCAGTCCTTAAGATTGACTCCCTGTGTAATGTTGGCTAGTAGGGCAGCTAGGTGGTGCAGTGGGGAGTCAGGAAGACTGGAGTTAAAATCTGGGATCAGATATTTACTAGCTGTGTGACTCTGCGAAAGTCACTTAACCTTGTTTACCTCTGTTTTCTCATCTGTAAAAGAGCTGGAGAAGAAATGGCCAATCACCCCAGTATCTCTGCCAAGAAAACCCCCCAAAGGGTCACAAAGAGTCAGAAAAAGTTGCAACGACAGAACGGCAACAAAACTTTAGCCAAGTCATTTCACTTCTCTAGGCCTTAGTCCTCATATCTAAAATGAAATTGTTGAACTAGATGATCTCTGAGCTCTAGATAATGAACTTAGGGGTTCTAGAAAATAGAAGGAGGGAGGGTTTTGGAAGATCACATGCACATCTATCATATAACAGAAACAAACAACCAAGGAATTCCCACCCCCATGCTTTTCTAACCAGCCTTCAGTATCATGTCATAAGCATTTTGTAGTGCCAACATACCAGTGATAATCTACTGCCAGTCTTTTAATTGGGCCTATTATCCATTTGTCCAAGCCTCCATGTAGGCTGTATAGAATAAACTGTTAATTAGAGCACTATGGATTTAGAGTCAGATAAGACCTTGAAGTCCATCTCACTCCTAGTACAGTTGAGAAAATAAGCTCTAAGACAGATTGAATGACTTGTCCAAAGTTAGACAAATTATAAGCATCAGAGTTGGCATTAGGACCCAGATCCTCTGATTACAAATAAATACATTAGTCATCATTGTCAGAGTCAGAATTAGAAGGTCCCTTAGAGATCGTGAAGGCCTGCCCCCTCATTCTACAGGTACAAAAACAGGCCCTGTTTATAAGCAAAGACTTCAAACTGCTGCTTCCATAAGAGACAAATCATTTAGGAACACCTGAAAGTGTTCAAATGAGTCATCGCAACAAATGCCACCAAAAGCAGCTCCTTGATTGAGAGCGATTTTCTTCCAGAGCTGTTATCAAAGTTGCCCAGTGTTATCTGAGTCACACAAAATGCATTTTTGCATCTGTCATCATTTTGTCCTATCTTTGACGCTGGACAATGGTTTCGGTCTGTGCTCACAGACATCATTATTGCCAGAAGAAGCAGCTGGCAAACATTTAGCAATGAGGCCCAGATGGACTGTCTTGGGTCCAGGACACTATTGCTATGCAGAGCTGTAACTAGGGTGGGGCAACAGGGTTTTGTCCCAGAGCACCAAATTTAGAGGGCTGCCAGCACTTGTAATCCAGCATGGTAGAATCAACAGAACTTAGCACTAATTGGAATGAATAATTTGTTGAACTAAGAAGCTGGCAGATGGCAGTCTCTTCCTCACCCCACTATGCCTCCTTCCGTACTCAAACTTTCACAGCAGCCTCCCCAGCAGTAACTTCACATCTGTTTCCTAGAGTCTCTGTCTCCCAGACATAGGGCAATATCCTTTTCCCTTGGCACACACAAACATGCACATACACACACACAGACACACTCTCTCACACACACATACACACATACTCTCTTTCACACACATACATACACTTTCTCACACACTCTCACACATACACACACACACTCTCACACACTCTCACACACACACTCTCTCACACACTCTCTCACATACACACACACACATACACACACTCACACACTCTTTCTCATACGCACACTCTCACACACACTCACATTCTCTCACACACACACTCTCACATACACACACACACTCTCACACACACACTCTCACACACACACTCTCACACACACACACACTCTCACACACACACACACATTTTATTTACGGTTCTGCTGACAGTCTCATCCATGCACAATGGGATAAGAAAATAAGGTTAGGCGAAGTTGATTGCTATCCCTATTCTTGTTCCGTTGTATCAAACTCTCCGTTACCCCATTTGGGGCTTTCTTGGCAAAGACACAGGACTAGTTTGCCATTTCCCTCTTCAGTTCATTTTTACAGATGAGGAAACTGAAGCCAACAGGCTTAAGACCCAGGGTCACACAGCTGGTAAGTGTCTGAGGCCATATTTGAACTCTGATCTTCCTGACTCCAGGCCTGGTGTTCCATCCGCTACACCACCTAGCTGCCTCTGAAGCTAATGAACTGTCCCTTGTTATGAAATTATAAGAACTAATCAAGGTAGAAGGGGGTGGAAATCCTAGTGTGTTCACATCAGCCCCTAACAACTTGCCTCTGCCTTTCGCTATAACTTGCCTTAAGTTTTCCTCCCATCCACAAGTGCCCTGATCACTTCCATGGGGATTACCAAATCATAGGATCATACATGGGACTATGGGTATCCCAGGTCTTTAGAGTCTTGGGTCCCCCTGACTTTCTCTCAATATAATCCACAACATAACACAGCCATGAGATAAGGCCTGGCTTTGGGAATTCCCTTCCCACTTATAAGGGAAAAAAAATGACTTTTATATGCTGTTTTGTTCCCCATACGTGGTATTCCATCTCCTGACAACACTTTTACATATATACTTTTGCCCAAGCCTAGAATGCTCTATCTCTTCTTTGCCTCTTGGAAAACCTAGTCAAGACTCAGATCAAGTGCAGTCTCCTACAAAATGCCTTTTTTCATCCCTCAGTTGTTAGTGCCTTCTTTTTCTCTCCTCAAAATCATCTATCTTGTATAAATAGTTGTATTTCCTTATTTACATATTTGGTATTTCCTCCAACAGAATGGAAACTCTGAGGTCAGGGACTGTTTTCATCTTTATAACTCCAGCTCATTTAATAGAGCTTTGCATGTATTAATCAATGCTTTTGAAAAGAGTTAAATTATGTGCCTCTTTCAAACTTAGCTGACCTGACCAATAGGATCAAAACTGTAAAGGAAAGAAGTATATCAGTAGAACCTCCAGATGGATTAAAGCTATTAGCTCCTCCCCTGTGTGTTTAAGTATATGGCCTGAGTAAAATTTCATCAAACTCTTTTCATCTGCTGGGAACTCAGCAATAGTAAATATAATTTTCTGATGCCATTTTCTCCTTAATGTTAAATAGTAGAGGATGAAGGCATTAGTCAACTTAATAAAATATGCTCTCTCAGTATCCATGCTCTGTAGGAAGCCTATATTTGAGCAAAACCCCAAGAATTCTTCCTACCCAAAAGCACAAAATCAGCATTTCTGTTTACTAGGGATCTTGTAGACCTAGAATAGAAAAGTTTCATCTCCCTTTGAAAGAAGCAAATCAGATCTTTGGATATTTCCCCTAATTCAATGCGCCTAAAAATGAGATTTTTTTAGTAATTACATATTTTGTGGGAAAGAGCATTCATCATAGTTAAATCACATAAACATACCATTATTTAAAAAAAGTAACAACAGAAAGCATCTTGGGAAAGAATACTTGGAATACAGACTCAGTCCTTTACAAAGCAAAGGTGGGGGGATGAAAAAGAGGAGGAGAGAGGAGAGTTGAATTGGATTAGTGAATCAGCAACTGTTTACAAAACACCTACTATGTGCTGAACACATACTGGACTTGAAAGGGGAGAAGAAATAGCTTGGGACCTAATTGTAGAGATCAACCATATTAAAAATGACCTGAGAATTGTTAAAAAACCAAGCTAGCACCAGGCTTGAGTGCAAGTATCTTCTCAGTTCCTCTCCTCACTAGAAAGCCTCATAGTCATCATTTTCTTATTTCCTTGGCTAAGAAACACATAGGACTGTTCTACATACATCCACATACTCTGAAATGCCAGCATTCCATCTCCATTTAAATGGAGGTGGTAACTCTACACATTTCTGGCTAACAACATACTAGTCCAATATGGTTCTTCAACTCTGGTCATCTGCTTTGCCCTATAAACGAGCTACTTGTCCCTCCACTCCTGAACCCTGATTGATATTCACTTCAATCTGACTTCTCCCTGGGTCCACTTTAAACTGGTTTACTCTTCTTATCATCACATTGAAGACTTTAATCTCTCTCAATAATTCCTGTTTTCCTTTAAGATTCCTTATATCCCATTGTTTCAGACTGATGCCTGGCTTTCCTAATGACTGTTTAATAAGTGTCTGATTGTTGATAGATTGATAGTAATCATACTACATTCCTCAAAACATTCTCCACTAGAAAGTACTCTCCCTACTTCCTTCCCCCAGACTCATTATATCCAAGAGGCTGAATTGACCCATTTCTTATTCTTCAATGTCACAGACAAATCCTCTACCAGAATTTTTCAAAAAGAATTCTTTGTCCTTCAAAGTCTATGAACTTCATTTGCCTTATTTTTAAAATATTTTTATTGCGAATTTAACAGTTATCAATAACCATAAACATTTCCACATGGAATTGGCACAAATAGAGAATTGTATGAAACTGTGAATCTAGCATGTATGGTTTGTTTTGAAGTATACATTAAATTTAACCTAATAGCACCAACACTGTCCTTCTCATTGTAGACTCCCTTCTGAACTTCTGTTCCTGTATATTTAAGTGATTTATTGAAGTTCTTTTTTTGGTATCACTATTACAACTGTCCCCAACAATCCCCAAAACTTCTCCATTCTCCATGAAAAGAAAATCTTCCTTTCTAATAAATAAATAAAAATCTTCCTTTGTAATAGTCAAGCAAAAAAAGAAATGTGTTGTATTGAGCTTATCTGAAAATGTATACTTCATTCTATACCTACAATTCATCACATCTCCAGCAAGAGATGGAAAGCATGCTTCATCATCGGTCTTGTGGAGTCAGATACAGAATCGAGTGAGCAGAACCAGGAGAACGTTTTATATAGACTACAACATTATATGGAATTCTTCTAAACTGCCCTCCACATTCTTGTTGTCATCATTTAACAACCTTCTGGTCACTTCCCTAACTGTTCCCATTGACTTCAGTGTGTTGATTGCAATCTTCCATCCATTATATTCAAGGACTTTGGCATTCATATAAACAATTTCTCCTTTGAAAACAGATTTCTCAAATCTCTTCAATTCCAATGATTTCTTTCCATACCCCAATTAAGCCCAACATGAGGTGGTTCTCCAAATGTGAGCCAAGAACCCTTGGACAGTCATGGAGTTATTACAAAGGCCTTATAATTTCATATCCTCATCGAGCATTTTTGTTTTGTTTTTGTCTTCGAACAAAATACACAACATTCCTTAATATGATAAATAAGCAAATATATCTTCTATGGAATGAATAATGCCCTGCACATATATGCACGATTGTTTTTTCAAGTGTATGCAGATGCTGTTGGGTTTAATAAAGGATGAAAAATTGAACACATCTAAAAGTGTTACTGAATTCACAGTAGCTTTTTGTCATCATATATTTTCTTACTTAATGGACGTTATTAGCATAACTCTTATCATATGGGTATCAAAAAAGTTCAGAACCATTGCTTTATCATTTACCACCTCACATTTTTCCCCACCTCCAAGACCCCTGGTCAAAATTCTACTCTCACTGTAACTGAAGGCCTTCTATTTCCTCTACTCCCCTTCCCCATCCACTAAACCTGCTCTGTTGACTTCCCCTAGTCTGTTCTTCTAGCCCATTCTCTTCACTCTGATTTCTCTTTAATGCTTCACTAGCCAGCACCCTAAAATCCCTTAAACCCCAGACCTTCTGCCACTAAACATTTGACCTGAACTCTGAGCAGACCCCACAATTCAAATTCTCCACTACTGATCCCAAGATACTGTACTTCAGGATAAAATCATGAAACTGATTGATTTTGTACTGGACCCATTATAGATCTATGATATTTGATCTCAGCTAGCTCCTTACCATTGATTAACGCTCTGTCTAGATGAATATCAGGCCACTGGACCCAGATAACTCAGGAGAAGAAAGTGAGATTTGTGACCTTGCACAGCCCTTCCTCACTCAAATCAAAGTCACCTGTTAAGTCATGTCATCATCTTGATGTCACGGTCCTCTTGGAGAACGAGGGACAAACACAACAATTTCATTCCCAAAACAGTCCATAACATTGTTTACTCTTCCACAGTCAACTACAGTCCTAATCCCACACACTTAGAAGACACCACTTCCTACTTTACTGAGAAAGAGTGAAGTCATCCAAAAATATCTCTCTCAAGTTTCCTTCTCCATTTAAAAAAAAAACAAAACATTATTATTAACCATTCTTTTCCCCTTCCCCTCATCTCAGAAGAAAAGGTATCTTCTCTTGTGAGGTTAAACCCTCAACCTTTGAACTCATTCTCTCCTTCTTTCTCTGGGATTTTGTTCCTGTCACTATCTCCCCTCTTTCATGCATGTTGAATCTCTCACTTTGTTGCTTCCTTTCCATTCTGCCTAGGAACATTTTCAGCTCTTCCCAATTCTAAAAATAATTCTCTGTGACCCTTCTACTCTATCCAGTTACTATCCCATCTCTTTCCAACATTTTACTGCTCAACTTCTTGGAAAAAGTTGTTTTCATGAGATATACAGTTTTGGGCATAACCAATGGGGAGAAGGTGACTTGTTTTGCTAGACTCCGCGTACTTGTGATGAAGGCTTTATTTTTTGTTTTTGGTGTTGTTCAATTGGGGAGGGCAATGAGAAGAAGAAATAATAAATGATTGTAAAAAATAAATAAATTGTATTAAATGTTTAGAAAAAAGAAAAAATAGTCTGCTCCTAGTGTCTCAGCTTTCTCAACACCTACTCTCTTCAGCCCCTTACAATCTGGCTTTAATCTTTTACTCTGGTTTCCCAAACACCAAATTCTTGTGATTCTCCTTCCTCTCTAATTGGACTTTCCTTTTGTCCTTTGTAGTCTCCTCATCCTGTTTTCAATCCTTTAAAGTGAATGTTCACCAAGATTCTGTCTTTGGTGCTCTTCTCTCTCTCTCTCTCTCTCTCTCTCTCTCTCTCTCTCTCTCTCTCTCTCTCTCTCTCTCTCTCTCTGTGTGTGTGTGTCTCTGCCTCTCTCTATCTCTCTCTGTCTCTCTCTGTCTCTCTCTGTCTCTCTCTGTCTCTCTCTCTCTCTCTCTCTGTCTCTCTCTCTCTCTCTCTCTGTCTCTCTCTATCCCCTTTCTCACACTCTGACATTTACCTCCTGTGTAACTACAAAAGGATATGCCAGTTGACCTGAGCTTTGAAGGAAGTCAGGTATTCCAATCATTTCTGAGTACTATGGGTAATTTGAAAAGGAATTATATATGGTTCATGTCCTCAAGGAGTTTACAGTCTAGTACCAGAGACAAGACAAGTATGCAAATAATAAAGTAGTATGCCAGCAAGCCAGCAAGTATTATGAAGCACTTACTCTGTTTTAGGTACTTTAATAAATACTTGCAACACAAAGAAAGTCAAAAAACACAATCCTTTCCCTAGAGTCTACAAACATCTATGTATAAACAATACATTTATAGAATAAATTAAAGGTAATTAAAGGGAAATGCATTAGTATTAAGAATAGACTTCTTGCAGAAGGTAGGATTTTAGTTGAGATTTAAAGAAAGCAAGGAGGTAGAGATAAGGAGGGAGAATTTCCAGGAATGGGGGACAGTCAGTAAAAATGCAGTTGGGAGATGGAGTATTGTATGTAAGCAATAGTAAGGAAACCAGTGTCACAATCATAAAATATGTTGAAGGAAGTAAATGTAAGAATACTAGAAAGGTAGGCAGGGGCCAGCTTGTGAAGGGCTATCAAAGGCAAACAGAGGATTTTTTAATCCTAGAAGTTATAAGGAGTCTAAAATTTACTAATTGGTTAAGAGGAAGGGAGGAACAATTGTAAGACCTGTACTTTAGGAAGATCACTGTGGCAGCCAACTCAGTAAATAGACCAGTGGGGTATTTCTCAGGCAACAAGAACAGCCAGAAGATGGGAGGTGATAAGGGTTTGCACCATAGTGATGGCAACATCAGAGGAGAGAATGTTGCAAAGATAGAATCAACAGGACTTGGTGACAGATTGGATGGGAGGAGTGAGAGATTGAGGGGGTCAAGAATGACACCTAAGTTGAGATCCTTGGTGACTGGGAGCATGGTAACAGAGAATTTAGGAAGAGGGAAAGACTTGGGGAGAAAGATATTAAGTTTAGTTTTGGACATATTGAGTTGAAGGTGTCTACTAGGACATCTAGTTTGGTATGTCCAGTACAGAAGTGGAAATTAGAGACTAAATATTAAGAGAGAGATTAGGGCTGGATAAATAGGTCTAAGAATTGTCTGCATAACTGAATGATAAGAACTGAACCAATGGAAGCTGATGAGATAATCAGGCATAATAATAAAAGGGAGAATAAAAGAGGACCCAGGGCAGAGCTTTGGAAGACTTTGACTATTGACCCGTGCTCTGGATGAAGATCTAGAAAACACTGTTAAGAAGGAAGGGTCAGATGGGTAGAAGGATAAAAAAGAGAAGTAATATTACAATAAGGTAAAGAGAAAAGAATAGGAGAAAAGTCAAGGAGAAAAAGGCGATGGCAGACATTCAAAGTTCTGCTGAGAGGTCAAGAAGGATAAGGATTGGGACAAGGCTATTAGAGTTGACATTGACTAGATGACTGGAAAGTTTGGAGAGAGAACAATTTCAGCTGAATGATGAGGTTGGAAACCAGACTGTAGAGAGTTAAAATGAGAGGGAGAGGAAAGGAGACACCAAGTATAGGCAAGCATTTTCATGAAGTTTAGCCAGGGAAAGAAGGAGAAATAGAGGATGGTAGCTAGCAGTTACTGATAAATCAGGTGAATGTTTTATAAGAATGAGGGAAGCCAGGGGCATGTTTCTGTATGACAAGCAAGAGGAAGGAAAAAAGAAGAGGTGATAGCCCAAAGCAATAAATAGAGAACAGAGCCAGGAGTTGAACCCTGGTCCTTAGACTCCAAATCCAGCACACTACATGACTCTGTCTGCCTTAGAGCCTCTCCTCTAGGTTCAAGGACTTACAGACCCATCTATTCGGTGAGACTATTAAATTATTTACCTCTGTCCATGCCATTAGACAGATGCTCTATTTAATTCTTGTACTCCATGAGTGTTATTCTAGATTAAGGAAAGGCACACATTGTGGTCAGGCTCATCAGAACATGTCATAAGCAAACTGGTGATAGAATCAGCATGTCCACTGTTAAAGAAAGTTAAATGGGAGAGGTAACTTCAAAAAGTTGTGTAGAGGGTACTGCACATCAACCCCATGGAGAAAGAAAAATATGAAGTGAATATCTTGGATTCACTTTATCATAGAAAAGTTGGTTGATACAATTCAGAGGAAGACAATGGAACACAGGCAATTATTCAGTGCTCCATCATATTCTTGAAAAATACATCTATGGAACTGATGCAAAGTGAAGTTAACAGAACAAGGAGATCATTGTACACAGTAAGAGTAATATTGTCATGATGTTGGACTGTGAAAGACTTAGCCACTCTGATCAATAAATACAATGATCCAAGGCAATTCCAGAGGACTCATGATGAAAATTGCCATCCACCTCCAATGAAAGAACTGATGAACTCTGAGTGCAAGTTGAAGTGTAATTTTCTCACTTTCTTGATGGCTCTAGGGATTTTTTTGTGACATGGCTAGTACGGAAATATGTTTCGCATGAGCTCACACATACAATGAGTATCATATTCCTTCATCTTTTCAGTGAGTGGGGGAAGGGTTGAAGAAAGGGAGAGAATTTGGATCTCAAAACTTTTCTTTTATGTTTGAAAATTAATAAAAATTAGCAAATATATCTTTTCTCTTTCTGATTTTCCTTTACTTTTTAAACAAGGAAAAAAAGTAATAAATAACCAGAACAAGGGTTCAACGTGCACCATCCAAATCCATCTGGCCCAGAGGTGGTTCACCTTTCAAGGGGGCTCTTTGACAAGCAGTGTGGGTGAGTGCCCCACATACCCACATTCAGCTGGAATAAGAGGGGCTGCCCTGGCTTTAAAAAAAAAAGCAGGAGTAGCCACCTAAACAAGGGTACAATGTGAGTGGGCTCACCCTACCTGATCACAATGGAAAACCCCTTCAAGTGAAAAGCAAGCAGACTAATGTCTATTATCCTACTAGGCAGCAGCAAGGGGTTTTGATCTTCACTGAGTTCATTCCTCAGCCAGCCCTCTTCTTTTGTCTGACCGTTTTCAATGAGGTACTGTGGAGTTTTTATTATTATTATTTGTTATTATTTTTGTTATTTTCTCCCTACCAGAAAATGTAGTGTTATTCTGTAAATGTTTTCTTGCTGTCATACTCTCAGACTCGTTTCTTCCTTGGTTTTTGGGTGCCTGAATCTGCCTTTGGTCACACTATTTGCTCCTCTATGGTCACCTCGGAGAAGATTAACCCTTTCATTAAAAAACCCTGGCCCGGGTCAAACTACCGCCTGACTGGGGACTCTTACATCCCTTTGATCTCCCAGCTATGGAGAAATTATTAGCAAATTCTAAGCCTTCCCATGTGATTTGTTTTTGTAAATTTGTAGAAATTATTCCTAATCCTATTACGTGGCCTAGGGCAGAGCTGCATTAAATATAGGAGACTTTTTGTTATATGGCAGATGGATAATGAAGGAATGCTGAATGCAGCTCCATTCCAAGTTATGGGAATCTGGACATTTCATCAGCATTCACTTAATCCTCTGCCATGGCCGACGCCTTTGATGAATGCTCGCATTTATGACCACTGATGCCACTCACTTAATTTCAGAGAAGAAAAATAATACCTAGCTGTTAATGTGAATATTTGAGTTTATGGCTGTACAATGAATAATTGTGACATTATCAAAGGAACATCTCCTTATACATTATTCAGTTGTATAGACCACATTAACCAGAGATAGGAAACTTGCAATTTTGTATCTTCCAGCTTCTTTGGAACGGAGACACCATGCAGACAAAAGTCAGTGTCTCAACCCAAATTCTACCTGACAATGCGTATCAGCCCTCACTATATTTTGCTCATTGTGGTGCCAATCTCCTATCTTACCAATGACATTTTTTCAAAGAAAGAGGGGATTTCCTAGAGACTCGACCCCATGCAACTTCCATAGCTTAATATTGAATAGAAAAATGTAGTCTTACTTTTTGCTTTCATACCGGAGCCATGTAGGATGTCTTGAAGTTTAAACTGAAAATTAAGACAGCAGGCACACACCTTTGCTGCTTATACTTTATTTAAAAAAAAAACCTGAGATATCCTCTGCTATTCATTTGCAATGTCTGTTTTTCATTTAGAAGGAAGGTGATAACCTTCGGAAGCAATTCCTGATTCCTTTAGGTCTTCGCTAGGCTCATTTGGGCATAGATTCATGCTGCTACCATTAGGGATATTAATATAGAATCATTTACTTTTATATTACATGTATAGAGATAGATGGAAATAGAGACAGAGCAAGATACATGATGGACATCAATGCAGATACAGGTGCCCATAATGATATAAAGACAGAGATAGACATCAAGATGGGGAAAGAAATAGAGATATATGGGTATAAGTGTAGAAGTAGACATAGATGATATAGATACAGATAATATAGGCAATAGACAGGCTCCTTTTGTGTGTCCTGGACTTTTTCCTTATTCTGGTGAAATCTATAGACTCCTCAGAATAATATCTTTAAAATTATAAACTAAAATACATAGATTTCAAAAATTAGTGAAAAGGAAAATGTAATTTTTTTTCCCCATTTAAATTCAGGGACCCATTGAAATCTATCCACAGATGCTTACTCTATGAACCCTAGGCTCTGAACCCTTGGTCTAGACCTAGACCTAGTCAAAGACATAAACACAGCTCTGTGTGTGTGTGTGTGTGTGTGTGTGTGTGTGTGTGGTTTTGTGTAATTCATAGGAAAATGTAGCTCTGTTTTTTGCTTTCATACCATAAGTGTGTAGGATGTCTTGAAATTTAAACTGAAAATTAAGATAGCAGGCACACAAATGCATATGTATATATATATATGTATGTATGTATGTATATACTTATATATACACACATAGATAAGTATAGATAAAGGTCTAGACATAGGTATAGATGTTAGAGATAAAAATAGGAATGATATAGATACAGATATTAACATATTGCTGTTATTTGTAACTATGTAAACCTTTATTTCTGCGGAATTAATGGTATGTTGGGGATATTTAATGTTGAAAACACATTCAATAACCTTCCTAATTTTTAACCTGCTATCAGCTGGAATATTTGAGCATACATAGTATCTGTAATTTTAAAACACTGGAGACATCTCGTAAAGAAGCTTTTTTGTTTTTTAATGTAAGCCACAGATTTCCTTTTTACTCTGTCCCTTCAGCATAGTCACATAGGCCCAGGAATGACAGCTTTGGGCTACTGATGAAATTTGGCCATTTCAATTTGATGTCAGTATTACTTGGTAGACAAGTCGTAGGTCAAAGCAGATATCTCTACAGATGCTCCAGTCCCATTATGGGTAAGCCTTGTCACATCAGTTGATATTCACTAATGGAAAAATGGCTGCAAATAAGTCTGTGAGATTTTGGAAGCATTCAAAATCGAATCACCAGTTTGTGTCACTTTTTCCAGTTTTTTAAAACCATAGCTTGTTCATTTTTGACTGGTAGTACATTTATTGGCACGAACCATCAATGGAACAATTGTAGAATAGAGGCATGTTAGCCCATTCATAAATGCCACTCTAGAAGCATGGCCATGGCAGTCACAAAGGTTGACTGGTTAAGAGTTGGTGCATATGTACATTTCAAGTTCTTCAGATAGCCCTACCATGATGCTTCATGCAACAGGAGAGGCATACTTCATAAGCAGCACCCTAGTCTTCCTGTGTATCTTCGAGGTGTTATCCGATTGGCTGATGTGTCAGGACACCAAAACATGAGCACACTCAAACAGATCTGACCTGTTTTTGTTTTTGTTTTGTTTTGTAAACAAAGTTTCATGGTCAGCACCCCCTAAAGATTGATATTGATGCTTCTGGGGAATCAGGTCTGGGTCTGGTAATCACAACCAAATGGGAACAAATTCCCAGCGCTAAAACCTTTGAAAAGTCACCCAGTTCTGTATTACAGGTTACTTTGTAAATGCCTTCACCCTACTGTTGACCGTTTTCTGTTATCTTTAACAGGCAATGCATCTCTAAAAATGATGCCAGTTGCCAAGGCACCCAGCATTTCCAAGCAGACATTCTGGACTCTGTTGACAGTGACGGTACCTCTCCACAGAAAAATGGATAAGGGGGGGAAAATAGCTTGTGGGATCTTAGATGGAATGGTGTATTGAATACACTGTGGATTGATAAGTACTCAACTCTCTCTTGCCACCTTGTCACAGGAAGCATCACCAGTGTCATAGATGAATAGCCTTGTTCTTTAACTATGGAGGATGAGAAGGTAACTGTTCTTTATGACAATCAACTGGACAAAGACACAGTTCCTATATGCAGTTTCCTTGAATGAAGAATCACTTTAAATTAATAACAATTCCTACTCAAAGGAAATATATGCCAAGCCTAAGCAAAAGGGGCCAAGGAGGATCAAACTGTCCATGCCTTCCTTCCTTAGAAACAGACTTCACCATTCAAATAATTCAATATTAACTTGTACTTGGAAAACAGAACAGCTTTTTTAAAACAGACCTAATCTTCCTTATTCTTTTCAGAAACAACAGCTTTAAAAAAAATGATGTGGAACCCATTTTTATTGTCACTTGATAAAGACAGGCAGACAGAAAAAGATAGACAGAAAGAAAAAGTCACCATGACCCAAGTCTCCTGCCTTGATTTTAGGAAAATTTAAAACAATAAAGTGAAGCCAAGCCTCTTCAGAAGAAATATATAGGACTTGGAAGAAGAAAATGGCACTAAACACACTACTGCCGGGACTGCGTTGCTGAAATCAGAGGAAATCTGCCTAAGCATAAAATTTAAGGAAAAGTTGGGCTTTTAGACACAGTTCAAAACTCCTTCCAGCCCTCTATGGCCATGGAGGCATTGGGCCCTGGAACTGATTTATTTTGGGACCTGGAAACAGTGAAAAAACAGCTTTCTGACTGCCACTTATGGTTTTAGGATTGCAGGACAACCTCATTCAGCCATCCAGACGCACAGATTGAAATATCCTTCTTCAAACTCTGACATGCCCAGTGGCACCCTCCTTTTCTCCATGTTCATCCTAGGCAAATGGGTTGAGAAGCTCACCGTCTATATCATGTGCGATAAATTATACTTTGCTGAAATGTTGCCTCACTAAAATATGCTAAGAAAGCTGTGAACAATATTTACAAATAGTTCAGATGTCACAACAAAACACCCACCACTTGTGCATTCTTACATTTTGCTATAATAAGCAGAGTAATAAAGGATACCGCTCTTAAAGATTAGGAAAGTATTCCTTACAGGAATGTAATTGGGAGAAATTCTTTTAAATTTATAGATAAATCTTTTCTCCCCCCACCGCCCCCACCGGAAGATTCCTCACTCTTAGCTGTCAAGCCAGCAGCCACAACTGCATTTGTTTCCAACAGCTCATCAAACTGCATGCTGTTCTCACCTCTTTTTATTTGGTATGTTGTTAATTTCTTGACAAAGCAGAAAACAAAAGAGTTTGTGTGTATCTGTGTGTGGTTTTGTACTACTACTGAATATATATGAATACATATGTGTGTGTGTGTTTGAAGTTACTACAAATTAGCAAATGTTATGTTTATACATGAGAGGAGAAAAGAATTACCTTGTACTTTCACCCAGTGACATTAGAATATTATTTGTTCCTTATGGAGTTATTGGAAGGGAGGGCAAGCATTATTATCACCATAAGCCAGAAGAGAAAACTGAGATGAAAAGAGGTCAGGTGACTTGCCTAAGGTCACAGAGCTAATTAGCGGCAGAGTCTATATAGGAGCCTTGTTTCCCTATCTCCCCAACTTCATTTCTTCCTAATTGAAGTTGTAGGATCAAGAGATCATAGGTTTAGAGCTGGAAAAAAAAAAATGTGAGGCAATCTCGTTTTACAGATGAAGAAACTGGGGTTCATACAGGTTAAATGACCTGCTCAGGACTGTGTGTTCATCCTTCGTTGCTGAAGAAGACCATGCCATCAGAGAAATGATGACATGTTTTGCACTTGACTTTGTTTTGAGTGAGGGAGGGCTGTGCAAGTCTGCACAAGAAGTGAAAGAATAGGGGATTCAAATTCAGATCCCATGTGGAAGAACTTTCAAAAGTTAAAGACATTCTACAAGCATAAGGTGGTAGGGGTAGAGTCATTGGCAGTAATAATAAAATACAAATTATATTATTCATTGAGGGTGGAAGATGGTCCTGATTTGTGAATTTAGCAGTGCAGAGAGAAAACGCCCTCTCCCAAGTTAGAATTGCATCACTTCTATAATGTCAAGTCAGAGAATTGTTTGGAGGGCACTGTGAAGTTGAAGTCACACAGGTAACATATGTCAGAATTAGAACCTGAACCCAGGACTTTTTGACTCCAAAAGTCTGACTCTCTACTCAGTATGTCATACCATACTGAATCCTAAAATATCTAAGCCTCTTGAAGACATCGATGCTTTCATTTTTCTTTCTTTGTATCCCTGGCACTGAGTCCCGTGCCTAGAACACAGTAGGCACTTAATAAATGCTTATTGATTTATTCCTTTCCTTTGGAAAAAAACAGTTAAATGGTACAAGCTAAAATGTGGAAAGAGTCGAGGGTAAGTATAACATTTCCTTTTTACCATAGTATAGCAAGTATAGTATTTCCCTTGTAAAGCTGCTCTTGAAAAACTATTTAAAGATGGTTTTATTCGTGAAAGGTATTTTGCCATCATATAAAAGAGGTCTCACATTATGATCGTTCATGGAGGATACTGAAGCAAAATAAAATTTTCCAAACAAAACTGCTTTTCCTTATCTCATTTTTTTTAGCAGACATCAATATGAGTTTTGACTACCTTTGGTTATCCTGGGTTTCGTTTGTCCTTCTTGTGCATCACTCCATACCTGAGTTCAAACATTAGTACACCTCTAGCCATGCTATACATTGGTTATGTCTAAGCAGTCCCAAGAAAGAAAATACTTTGACAGCTGGTTCACCAGTGTGTGTCTTTTGCCACTGAAGTCTAAAACTTCTCTTATAAATCTGCTTTACTTTAATGCCAATCAATCTACAGTTAGGGCAATTTTTCTCTCCACACTTCTTCCAAAGTGCCAACAGAAGATTGCCAGCAGTCTACAATGCTCATCGATACAAGCAACAGAGGCAGACAGAACCAAAATGCCTTATATACCAGTGGTGTTGTGGGCACCACAATCACAGGAAAGAGGGTCTGGCAAAAAATGTTCTTGTTTACCCACCATCAAAAACACTTCTCAAGCTCCGTATACATTTTTGTTACACATGAACGCCAACCTAACTGTGTAGACACCACAGCAAGAGGGACTAAACATGCTGCTTTCTCTCTGCCAAATTCTGATCCGTGGAGAACAGTTAAACTCGCCTTCTGCAAATTCAGATGCGGAAGCCTGTATCTCTACCACCTAGGCAAGTGTTATTCTTGTTTCGGAAAGACTCACTAACTAACAAGCAATTTTCTGTTCGGTTTTGTTTCTTATATTAAATAAATAAACAGCAACTGGGATCCATGGCAAAGCCAGACCAGTGACTAGGGCTGCCTGGAGAAGAGTCCTCATTTGAGCTAACAAGCATGCATATCTATACCAAAGGAGAGCACTTGAAACAAATAAACTGTTCTGTGCAAGGTTGAACACATAGAAGGTTACCCAGGAATATAACCAGACAGAGGCAGAGCCAACTTCTTTACTCTAGTCTCCTAGCCAAGGAGAGAAGTCTATTTCAAAAGTAATTGTAGAAGCCAGTAACTGCATTAAAAAAACAAAAAAACAAAAAACTTCAGTATAGAATCAATGGGAAGCTGCAGATTACTAGAATGTAATCAGCAAGCGGTAGGAAAAAAAGAGGCTGCATTGGGATATTTTTAAAAAGCAATTAATGCTACAGATTAGAATAGAAACTAGGGTTTTTTAAGCTCTGGCTATTTCATTTTTACCCTTTTAAACTTATGATTATTCTGCTAATTATTTCACATTCGAAACTTGATTGCTGAAAGGATGGATGGATGGCAGAGCCCTAGATGTTATCCCATACTCCAGGCACTGCTGGAATATGGAATTTCCACCTTGATTTCCTGTATCCAGCAATTTTTTTTTTTTTTTTTTTTGCCTTTTGTATATACCATTTCACCTTTTCCCTTCCTCATCGACCTCAGAGGTCCAGCCCAAGTGAGGATCTGCCAGGGGTCTGCCTAAATGCCTAGTTAACGAAAAGGTTACTAGAGCACTTACCCCAGAGAGAGTCACAAAGAAAGACTCAAGCCCCCAGATGTCTTTCTTCTTGCCTCAAACAAAGCAGATGTCTTAGATTTTGCAAGCCTGTGTGTAATCTATTTTGGCTCTGCAATTAAGAAACTATATATTTACCATGTCTTTGGGATTTTTTGTTCCTGATGTTTTAAGGGGCATGTTTCTTTTGGCTCCATATAAATCAAACCTTAACATTTAAAACTTACCAAATAACTAAATAATGTTCCTTCATGTGGAATTAGAATGAAATATTGAAGGGAAAAATATTTTTTTCCACTTTGGAAACCAGTTCATCAGAATGCAGGTACTGCACGATCATTAAGCATGATCTCCTTAATTAAGAGGAACCCTGCTTGCACTAGTGAAGTCATCACAGAATATTTCCATTTTCCAGTCTTTTCACAAACAGATGGAGTCTCTCTGGAGTGAGAGCTGGCAATGTGGATTAATATGCCAGAAGCTATATTCTGAATGGATTCTGAAATGCCTACATCAAGATATAAAAACATAAACAATGTTCCTACAAGAAAAACCTTAAGGTCACCTGGGAATTGTTAAAAATGTAAATAGGTGAGTGCAGTAATTAACATTAAGAATATTACTATCTAAACAGTTACATTTGTGAAGCATACAATATACATAACACGTGAATATCATATACTAAAAGGTATTGAACTAATTCAAATAATTGAATAAATGGCTTCACCCAATCTATTCAAAGCATGCTTAGGAGATTGCCTAAATATGAATTTCCAGTGATTCTTCATTGCCCCAAAAGACAGTAGCAGCTAAATCACAACTATCCTAAAATGTTATAAAATTTTCATAACATTTGCACAAGAAACTTTTCTTTAAAAAGACACTGAAAGTCTCTGTAAACAACTTACTACAATGGAATCGATCATCATGAATAATTATATATGATATTATATATTTTAATAAGATGGCCCTTTATGTTCTGTTTACCAGGTCACATATTGGGATGATTTTCTGAATCTTTCCCTTTATTAGCATTATCATCATAAATCAAATATCATATAGGGCATTGGAGATGCTATAGTATACACCAGGAGAGAGGTGGAGAAAAGGAGAATATTTCTTGCCTGGACTCTGAATTCCTTTCATTTGGGGGGCTTAAGTCATCTTCTTTGTACTTATTGAATTGCTTCCCCTTTTGTGAGTTAATTCCAACATACTTTCTCATTTGTATAAAAGCATTAAGAAATGCACTTGGGAAATAAGCTTAATAAATGAAGGAATCAGTTCATATTTTCAAGAAAATTGCAAAGAAGTCTTAAAACGGGGAAGGGGCCTTTCCTGAGGCTTCAAGTCCTGGGATCAAATTTGAGTTTTAGAAAAGTTATGGTCCTCAAACATGTCAAGCATAATGATTCTACAATCACTAGGAAACTGATACATTCGTTTCATTTAGAAATTTCTAAATTCAAGGAGTTAACACTTTTGTTATGTTCTTTTTTTTAATGTTGCTTCTTTACCTCTAATTTGCGGCAAAAACTCAAAATCTCAAAGGACTTAGTTTTGTTGGGTTTTTTTTTTTCTGCCAGATAACTGAATTAGTATTTAAAGAAAACTATTTTTAAGTAAGAAAACCACTCATTTCAAAGGGCTAAAGTTTTAGAGTTGGAAGTTACTCAGTCTAACCTCCTTGTTTTACAAATGAGGAAACAGAGGGGAAGAAAAGAGAAGTGACTTGACATGATATGAAGCAGTCTGAAGTACACAGTAGTCCATGAGTCTCTATAAAACTTGCTGGACTTTTTTGTTTCTCTTCTGCCCACGGAAGGTCCAGACAGGTTTGGGAGGGCTTAAGCCTTGCTAGGATTGTTCTTTACAAGACTGAAAACCTGACTTCTCCTCCCGGTGTTCTAAGAAATCAAAGGCGATTTAGAGCACAAAAAAGAATAAAAACGCGCTCAATTGTAAGAGGTATTTCTGTGAAGTCTGAACAAAGTGGAAATCTGAATTGCAGCCCCAAGTATTTAAATAAGCTCTTACGAAAGAAGTGCTAGGAGCCATTATTTTGCATGATCTCTCGTGAATAATAGAAAAGCTCTCTATCAGGTATTTTTACTAAAATGGCATAAATGTTTGAGAAAGATGATGTTCATCCATTGTAACCTTTCAGCCACTAGTGTTGGTATTGTCATAACTTCATCTTTTAAAAAAAGGAGAGATTGAATCGATACTAAAAAGAAAAATTCAAACTTATCCAGGAGTGTAGCTTAAAATCTATATTTTTTGCCTCTACCATTTGATAATATATCATTTCTCCTCTAAGGACACCACCAGAGACTTTCAGCATTCTTAAAAGGAGAATGCCTGTCATATATAAACAGCATTATTGTACTCTTTTACGATAATGTCGCCTTCCCTCTGAATGGTATGTGTTGAGATGACTCACAGAAGTTTTTAAATTAATTAAATGTGTTTAACATATTTGGACTGTCAAGGGCTTTTTTGTTAAAGCTTGAGTTTTACCTTTCCCCAAAGATTTTTTTTCATTTGATTTAAGAAGAACCTTAAGAAACTTTACCAATAGTGACTTGCTCTCATTTAAATAAAACCTAGCATTACATACAACTGAGTTTCTATGTTGTATTCATCAGCAAGGATCCAATCTGAGAATGCTGGATAGGGGAAAGTTTTATGTCCAGTTTGCAAAAGTTTTGTAGCTAAAATTCTAATTATGGCACTAGGGCCTGATTTCCAAAAACATAGCTGCCTTTTGGTCTTTATGGTATGTAACACTGTGATAAGGTCTCCATCAGAAGATCTGCGTTCGAATCTTACCTCTTTCACTAGCTCACCACGGCCTAAGGTGAGTTTTCTTAACTTGTCTGAGCCTATTTATCTGTCTTCTATAAAATGTAAGGGGCTTTACTAAATGATCCCTATGGTCTTTCTCACTTGTATCTCACTTTTTTTATTGTTCCCAGAAGGAACAAATTTCAAAAGGGTAAAATGAGGCTTCTGTTCAGAGGATTTCATTATATAGTAGGTCTTCAGGAAAAGTGTTTCCCTAAAACAAGCATCCCTCAAGTTGGACATAGCAATATTTACTGAAGGATTTTTATGTAATCTTGCAATTTCATCCAAGAATTCCATAGCATAGAAACTCTCTTTCCAAATGAAGATTGGAAATGTGCCTGTAACTTTTAATCTTAAAGAATTATGAAAGTGACAGTGGGGATAGGCTGAGGGTGAGCACTGAGAGGTTAAGGGATTTGCTTGTGGTGACCTAGTGAATGTATTTTAGAGGCAGGGCTTGAAATGAGGTTTTTCTGACTCCAAGGCTGGAGTCAGAACAGTCTACTGCTTCTGTCATGGATTAAAGACTGAAAAATAAATGCAAAATTCAAGCTACTTAGAAAAACAGGAAAATATAAAAAACACTTTAAGCTTGCATCTTTTACAAACATTTAAATTCTGTACATGGGACCACTTTGTCATAATTTTTTCTTTAAAAAAAAATTAAAATTTATTTTAAAAAGAAATCTGCATTAGAAAATTCTACTGAATTTCTCATGACTGGTCATGCAGGTAAGATGCACCCCCTTCCCTTATCAAACAAAAGATTGATCATTTTTAACTCAGTGTTTTTGGTTATATAGACAGCCTCACTCAAGCAGAGGTTAACAGGCATCTCTGTTAGAAGACAATATTTCTGATTCAAGGGGCAAGAAATGTAATTTGATCCCATTTAACAAATATTTAGTAAGCCCTTACTACATGCAAACTCCTGTGCTAGGAACTCAGTGGGAATACCGAGATGAGGTAAGTAATACAAAAATCTTGTGCCTATAAAAGCACCTAAAATTTCACCACAACAAAGATGCTCTTCCTTTCCTACCATTTTCCCAGGTTTAATTTTGTTTCATGTATTTTTGTGGTACTAAAATTCCAGTCACTGCTTCCCATATGTTATTGTAATCATTTCAGGGCTTTTATTCTAAAGGGGTGTGGACGGGGGAGATTAGGTTGCTCTTCTCTCCTATTAAGTAATTGTCTAATTCCCAGTCCCTTATCCTCATGCCCGCTGTACTGGAGATAGGAAAGCTGAGAATCTAGAAGATCTCACCCCTATTTAAGCCAAGGCTATTGTTACCACCAGTGTAAAATGACCTAATCTTGATTATGTTCTCTTTCTACCCCTCCTTTCTAATTCTCAAAGAGGTTCCCAGGAACCATGTACAGTTGCCTCGTATTCTTTTGAAAACAAAGGTATCATTTAAGTTAAATAGATAGGTTTAAAAAAAAAAAAAAAGGTACACAGACAAATGACAAAGGTTTAAACATCATTATGGCTGAAGAAGTGAAAAAAGGATTCTTCCTCCAACCAGATAAAATTGTTCAAAGTTCTCAGAAAAGTAGCTAATGCTTTCTGCATGTCAGTCCCTCAAAGGATACAAGACAGGCTTTCAATTTTGCCTTATTTATATCCTGTGTCAGTGATGAAATTTATTAAAGACCAACACAGATTAAAGAAGATGGACAAATTCAAAACTTGTGAATGCACATTATAGCTCATTTTTAAGGCTGGGTAGTCCAATGACCTTATAGCAGAACATTAGATTTTAATGAGAGATTCTAATGTAACATCAGCTCTAAATTCTCACTCATTACGGAAAAAAAAATTATGTGTGTATATGTATGTGTGTATATACATATGCATATATACGTTTAAGTAGACTTCTATTCCCCTCCACCCTTGCTTAATTTAAAGCCCCCAAAATATGTATGCTGGCATCATTTTCATGTTCAAGGACCTCCTACAGCCATACTTTTAATTGTATTTTGGAAAACTTTGCCAACCACAAAACCAGACTATATTAAGGAGGAAAAGAAGGATTGCATCCAAATGAAACCTCTATTTGGGAAATCTTAATGCATCATTTTTCAGAGGTTTTGTCAGGCATATTGCTTACTCAGATAATGGGCATGCCTTTCCAGTGAGGTATTTTTTTTTTCTGAAATGCAATCCTAGGTCACTTTGTGTTAAACTGACTTATTCCACACATAGGACGAGTAATACCAGATAAAATACTGTCATTAAAGACCCCCTCTCTCTTTTTTTTTTTAAGAAAAAAAAAGGCAACGGGAGGGGGAGGGAAGAACACTTCAAACAGTGTTACTGGGCTCTTTGTTGAACCAGGTGGGACATTCATATGAATAGGAGTTCTTTAGCCCTGGACCATCCGCCACAGCACACCTGGCCTATGTTAGGAAAAGAAAGTCTCTCTTGTTTGGCTACACGGAGAGCTACAAAGAGCTAAGACAACCTTAATTTATCCATTAAGAATGTAGGCCCATATTTAAGAGTCATCAGTAATAAAGAAAAATACACTGGATCATTTCAAGTGCATGCTAATCATTTAATGTAATAAATGGAGCAACCCTAATTATCTCCTGAGGAAATGATTTCACACTAAAACAATGGAAATGAAGAGGTTACTTCAGGAGCATAATACACAGCTGAAAATTACTCATGTGAGTCTAGAGGAGATTCCACTTGCACTTGGAAAAAAGAAAATGGGGGAGTTGATTTACACACACACACACACACACACACACACACACACACACACACACACACACACACACACATAACCCCATCCAGTGTTCTCCTTAATTTCATGGAATAAATAGGAAATGGTGTTCAGGATGTTTTGTAACACCCCTACAATCTTGATGCTTTCCAGCATCAAGCCGAGCTGACACCAGAAACAGGATGAGTGTCCATCATAACTGTTTGAAGCAGCTCCTTGGTAGGAGATATCTGAATAAAAATGCATCTGAAAGAAGAAATAAGTCTATAGGTTACCCACATTCCTCACTAACATCGCCACCCCACATCCCACCCCAGTGTGCTCTCTCTCCACTAGCTGTCAGCCAGAAGGACTTATCCAATTAAGTATTTAAAACTATTTGAATACTCCATGGTCAAAATGCGAATGAAAAAGAAAGATACCATGTATCAAATTTTTTTTAGAATTAAAAAATTTGGTGGAACTTGATATTTGCTCTTTCCAATGAATTGAGTGGGAAAAATTTAAATAAATGGCTAGTCGGATGATGACAAGAAAGAGTCTGTTTTTCTGTCCAGTCCCTGATTTCACTATGAGCTTGAAATGTTTTTTTCTAAATTATGTGCTTTTATTCCTTGGGCTTCTTTTGGGGAAGCACACAAAATCAGCGCTATTCTCTTAGGTGTTTGAAAAACAGATCCACACTAAATAGACTCCATACAGTGATTTGGCATGCAGTCCCTTAACACTAATAATGACTTCTTCTTCCTTTTTTCCCTTAAATGACTATAAAGTTAAAATTAAAAGACTGGATTTCTGAATACTCCTTGCCCCTACTCCCTTGCTTTCAGGAATGGAGAGTATATTAGAAGAAACCCTCTCTTATAAGTGACATCCAGAGGCATTAGGAAAAAAGAGTCCTGTTTAAGTCCCACATATAACACACAGCATTCGAAGTATACATTTCTCATCATTAATATTGCAAATGCTGTTGAATATACAATGGGGCTTCAGTTTGGGGGTCTATTCAAAAGCTTGCTATCATAGCAGGAATCAACTAGTTGTTAAGATTAAAATCCATAAACAGATTATCAAGCATAAATTAAATGTGTACCCTAGAAAATAACCCAATTCAAAACAGATTAAAGTTCCAGTTCATGTTTTTAAAAAAAGAAGGGCATAAATGGGGGGAGGGGAAACTAATTTGAGTAGTAGCTTTGCATTTATTTAAAAACTGACATCTTTATTTCAGAAAATGAAGATTGCTTTTGTTTTTTTTTTTTTTAACCTTAATATCCCTGTTCCTCCCATATGAGAAAACAATTGTCATCAGATATGAAATTAATTGGAATCAACTGTACCCGGCTTTATAGAAATATGCCTAAGTGTCTGTCATTCAGGGCTGGCTTACCATAATATTCTCTATGGAATAGTTGACCACAGGATTCTCATTCACAAACAGCCAGGTTAAACAGTTAAATGCTAGCAAATCCTGCATAGCCCTGTGGGAAATTTCACTTTAATCCCGAACTTATAAGAGGACAATCAAAGCCCAAAGCCCGGGTAACAAATCTGATCCTCTCTTGCAATCTGCGCCCTCATGGGAAGGAGAGAGATGCTCCCTGTACAAGCCTGAGATGGATAAATACCTAAATGATGAGATAGATGGGGAATGCAGAAGAAGCGTCTGGCGTCAGCCATTCGCTTCCAATTCCATATTACATTGTGAGAGGCAATTCTTGTGCAGCTCAGGAGCAGCCAGTCCTGATTACTAGAAGTTGAAGTGTGGCTTAAGGAATGATTAATGACAGTGTCAGAAGAAAACAAAGCACAATGAGAGTTATCTCTAATCCACCTGCTTGCAGATGCTATAGTAAGGGAATGAAAACGGCCCCAGTGAGCCCTGATGATAAAAAAATCAAACTAGAAAGGTGCAAAGCTGTAGATATGTATTAATCTGATATATAAAAACTAGGTCTTAGCTTGAATAAAGCATTAGCCATGAATGGAACCCCATAGGTGATAGATATTAGGCCATAGTGGACTGCACATTGTCTGGATTTTTTAAATCAAACAGAACTGTTCCCTTCAGTATCGCCTTTGACATTAATAGGTTGGTATTTGAAAAGTCACAGTTCACTAGATGAGCAGGCTTGTGAGTGCAAGCTCATTAAACAAACCCCCTTTTCTTGTTTTTCCCTCTTTAAAAAAAAGAATAAAACGACACCATACCACCACCTTGTGGCTGTTCCCAGGAAGCACACACGGCCCCAGAGAGACACCAAGATTCAATCCCTGCATTTTCCCAACCCTATAAATCCAGAAGAAACATAATTATAAGATCGATGTTGTACTTTATATACCAGCATATTGATGAGCCGTTTTCACCTAAGACAACACGTTATAAATACGATCACTCGAATTTCATAATGTCCTTTTGGGATCAACATTACAGAAGGGCCAAGCTGATCATTCTAGGTACCTTTATTCCAGGATGCAGCCTACAAGTACTATAGGATCGGAAAGCAAGGAATATGTAGACACTCACCCCAAGATTCAGTGGCAGAATTGTAGACACCTGTTCACCGGCAACTACCAACTGCCTTTGCTCTCCCCAAAGGAATGGCTCTGATATCCGTATTTCAGTGTAACTAACATACAATCAATTTCCAAGCATTAGTCTATAGATGTGAACATGTGGGAAATTGTGGAAAGGGCTGAGGGAAAATGTAACCTTGGGCAGTGTGATAAAAACATATATACACAACCTCAAAATGATATCTTAAAATTTTGGATTCCCCCCACTGAATTATAAGACCCCTGAGGACAGAAGTCATGTCCCATTTATCTTTGGAGCACAAGGTTTTAGGATACAGAACTCCATACATAGCAGTCACTTATTCAGTGTTCTCTAAGTTGAATGGAACTAGATCCACAAATAAATCTGAATATACCTTGATCAAAGGGTAATAGTTCAGACATTTCTTCTAAAATATAGAACAACATAGAAGCATCTAGTTGGTTCTGAATGGTTATGTTCAAATGCTTCTCCTGTTGTGCCTCTCATTAGCCTTTTGACATTAAATTAATTTCATGGGTGCACTAGTATTCAGCATTTCCACTTAGGACACAGTCACTCGGGTTAGAAAGACAGAGAGGAAAGTAACGATGAATGAACCATTGGTCCAGACAGCCTCTGGAGACCAACTTATCCCCAGGTTTGGGGCAATAGCTTTTTGCTTTTGTCCACATAGCCAAAAGCTTAATGCATTTTCCTTTCCTTAATCTAACTAGCAACAAGTTAAATGTTAATTCATATTTCATGCAAGTTTTTTAATATTGAAAATCTAATGAAGATTTAGCACTTCATTTTTTGAACAAGGCTGACATTACTGTTGAAAGAAAGCAAATACATTATTTTAATTAATATCAATTCATAAGTGTTCCTGATTTATATATTAAACAAAGAGAAAGAATCTTGTCATAGACCACAATTGATTCTGTATTCACCCATCATTTGCTCAGAGCCCCCACCCCTTTCTTTTCTTCCATGGGAAATGCATGATGGAAGCTGCCATGTAAAGTGGTGTGTCTCTCACACACAGTTAATACCGTACTGTGATCACCTCACCCCTTATTTCCTGATGACGAGCTTCAAGTCAGTTCTAGCCAACTGTGCTTGTCTCCACCTGACATCTCCTGCTATCAAGTAAGCAGCTGCTATTGTTTTAAGCTTAAAGCCTTTGTATATGGCACAGCCTCCCAATAATACTGGAGAGCCTGACAATGCACAGTTATAAAGGGATAATGTTAGGCCAATGGAGGTAATTAATAAGAGCAGTTTAATGCAGCTGGGATTTAAGATTGCCTCATATTATACTGGAGTATCTTCAACCATTCGGTTTCTAACAGAATTAGTGAGATGAGGGCTGAGATAGGATTGGGAAGGGATGTGGGGTCTTGGCAAGTGTAACTCCACTTCTCTGGAAAGGGCCTGAATTGAGACGTACAGCCACCACACAGTAAGAAATAAGGAAAATTCCAGAGTTTGGGAAAAATGTCAGGTTAAAATCAAACCAGCCAACATTCTTCTGCAATGGTTAGCAATTTCACCCTAACTTTCTGAGCCCTTTTTCTTTCTTTCACTCTTCTCCTCTCAAATATTTGTAATTTTCCCATTCTAGTCAATATCATTTTCCTCCAGTCTAAAATTTAAATGCCAACAACAAATGAGCTCAAAGGCATATCTTTTCAGGACATTGATATGTTTGGTAACTTCTCAAAGTCTCAGCCTCCTCAGCTGTAAATTGAGGGTTCCTATTGGTATCTGGGGAAACAAAAGCTCCAGGATGCTTTCCTCATTGGAATGAGCTATGGTCCTTTTCTTTACCACAGTCCCAAGATGTATTGCTATACCCTTGGCATCTGGGATAAGCTAGGGGCACAGTAGATAGGGCTCAGAGACAAGAAGCCTTGAATTCAAATATGGCCTCAGACATTTACTCCTTAGCTTATCCTGGACAAGTCAATTAACCCCACTTGCCTTAGTTTCTTCATTTGTAAAATGGGTCTGATAATAATACCTACCTCCCTCAGTTGTTATGAAGATCAGATGAGATAATAATTGCAAAGTGTCTAGCCTAGAGCATAGAAAGTGCAACTTAAAGGTTGTTTATTATCATTACTGAAGAAACCTCAAGGATAAAGGCTGAGCCAGAAAAGATTTCCTGGAGAGGAACTACAGTGAAACTTGGAAGCCAGTGGGAAATGGAGAAGGTTTAGTACTTAAGTAGAAATGTTATGCAGTCAAAGACATGACTCCATTTCTTCTTAATTATTGGGCTGAGGTTCAGTCCAGTCATTAATTTGTCCCTTAGTTCCTACTTAAAAATGATTTGAATGACTGCTAGATCTTACTCTGCCTGCCTCATCATACCTGAATCTTACAGTCTAACGACATAGACTATTACTCCTAGGGAAGAAACATCCCAACTTCCAAATCAGCGATACTAATTCCAACCCATTAAAAAACATAAAATTACTTGCATGCTAAGAGCAAAATATTTGCAGTGGGGGAGGCTGTGAGAGACAGCTTGATCCCTAACCCTAACTAAATTCTTCCCACAACCCCTTAAATCCTTCCATCTCTGATGACATGATTTAAAGAAGTAATTTTTGTCATGCGGGATTAGGATCTTCACTGAGGTCAGCTTACTTAATGTGGACCAAGCATCCCACCTCATAAGCCGAGCTGGAAAAAACTAAAGGACCCACACCAAGCATCTCTTCCTCTGCAGTGCAGGCTAAGACTTGGCAAAGGTACTTCCAAAACCAATATGCAAAAGGAATCCCTTTCCCAACAGAGATGCAAGCTACATTTGTGTCCCATAAAGTAAGGCATCTCCCAATTTATTTACCCTGGCATGATTATTTATCTGGCATTAAATTGCAACAGTAATCCTATGAGGTCCTTTGTAGTTACTCTGTTACCGTCCTTGTTTTGCGGTAACTCTGTAAATAACTTGTGTCACCATTCTATGTCCCATTTCCAGATGGAAGATAAGATGTTATTTCTGCTTCAGTGCAAAATCTTAACAGCTGATGTAAGGAGGTGTTCAGACTCCTATCTAAATTACATGCCAGACACTCCGCATTAGCATTGTTAGGCGGGTTATTTATCTACAACCTGAATATATTTTCAGGATATCAAATGATGACTTATAAGCTATCTCCTGTGATGTGTTGTGCAAACCTAGAGTAACAGAAGAAATAAAAAAATAAAAAACCCACCTCCTTTGCAGATCTTAGCTTAGTCGAACCGATGCAATGCTGCTCTATTTACCTTAATTAGCACCAATCCTAGCCATATTTGTTTATAACACTGTGTTACTGACTACAGGAAACAGTTATAAAGCTGCCTACAAGGCCACTGGGTATGCAAGGAAAACCGAGCAGTCATTACTACCCAGTAGAGGGCAAACACATTGTACTTTATTGCTAATTTGGACCAGATCCCTGTAATTTGGTGCTTAAGGATTGTGCATGGGTTATGGGCATGCAGTTGTTGAATAAATGTAGCATGATACATTTTTAACATCTGTGGATGTTTTAATTGAATAATAGTCTCCTTTCGGTATAGCTTAATGAGGTGTATATTTGGGGAATCAGACAAGGTGTACTCTTTGGAAAAGAAATTATAAGAGATAGAGCAGGGATTTGCCAGTGTTATCTAGACTATACCTCCGGATGCTGTTAGAATCCACAAACAAAACAATCCAGCGTTCACACAGATAAGTGTTTTTCCATGTGATCTTCCATCTCCCTTTGTTAAGTATGAAGCTCTTTCTCCTTGGATTTTCCCTCCCAAGTGGAAGGTTGATATGGCAGGATGTTGTGTTATTCCATTAGTTTATTTTTTAAGACTAAGAAGAGATATTTCTGTGTTATAAATTATTTATAAACACAAGAACAAAGAGAGGCTGTCAGGACTGCTGCTACTTTGAGAAAAAAATGATGAATTTATGAAGAATCCAGTTTGATAAAGAGGGAGGGGATGCAACTGCTAATTATTAACATCCATCTGCAGACAAAGACCTGAGAGGACAGAATTAGATGGATACATTTACAAAAGAATTCTCATTAATGGTTTGCCACACTGTCACCAAACTCCCTGCATGCAACTTACAGAAAGAAGGATATGAAATCTTGGGAGGATGGATGACTGAAAGGAAACCTGGATTGTAGCTCTGTTCTGTCATCCAATGAAAAAAAAAATTAGAACAATACCCTCAAATGTAGGAAATGTGACAAATGTAAGGAAGAAAACCAAAGGAGTCCAGCAGAAGTTAATTCTTAGAGAAAAAAATATCTAAAGACCAGAATAATATTTCTGATACTACTGCTCTCTCCCAAATCCTAGATCTTTATCAACCTTGGATGGTCCTATGTCCCTCATAGGGATATACTTGGAGGCATTTGTCTTAGAATTAACCCCTTGGTGATTTCCCAAAGGAATCCTCAACTGAGATGAAGTCTGTGAATCAGAAAAGTTCCAAGGCCCAAGAGGAAGGGCAATTTGAATCTGTGTAACCTTTGGCAAGTCACTTACCATTCCTGGGTCTCAGTCTTCTCATTTATAAAGTGTGATATTTGGACTAAATGAGGTCCCTTCAAGGTCCTTTTATGTCCTATATCTATAATTCTATGGTTACTAACTTAAGAAAGGGTAAGACTTTAGAGAAATGTGAAAGAAAGGGATGAAAGAGGGACCCAAAAGTGTAGTGCTGATCACAAATATTTAATACTATATAAGAGAAAGCAATCAGGGAAAAGGGGAGTGAGAGAAAAGAGGGTGAAAGATTCACTTGCAGAGGTTTCTCTAAGTTTTCTCTCATACCTGACCTTGAGGGACCTTACCCAACCAGGCCAAAGTAATTAGCCTGTAGACTTAAGAAAGTCAACTCCTGAAAAGATAGTGGGGCTTGAAAGATTGGAACCAGGAAAAGGGAAGAATATATCCAACTCCAAGTGTCTGAATATCCACATAGCAGCAACCCAATGGTCATACTCCTATCTGAAAGGACATAGATCTCCTCTGACCCCAGTGATCTTAAAGAAGGAAGAACAGGTAACAAGGATTGGCAGAGGCATGCAATAGTGCTGGACCTGTAGGAAGAAAAAAAATGACCAAAAAAACCAAGTTTACAGGAGACACACTATAGGAAAATCAGTAGAGTTACTAACAAAGACATATATAAAAGTTGATTGAGAAAGAAAAAGAAATAAACAATGAAAGAGTCATTTCTCAAAGGATAAATACTTACTCACAAGAAAGTACTTGGAGTCCAAATTACCTGACAAAACTGAAGATAATAAACATAATCTGTAAATCCCCATGAAATGAAAATGGAGCAACTTCAATAACTCCTAGGATGGTTAAGAAGAGCAACTAAAGAATCAAGTTAAAGTATCAAAGGACATAAATTAGAGCTGTTAAGGGAAGGAGTCAATAAGTCTTACAAGAGAGAAGAGAATTTTGTATAAAATAGAGCTATCCCTGACACAGTAGAGTCTCTTAAAAAAGAGAACCACAGAACTGGAACAAAAGAAACATAGAAGAAAAAAAGATAACTGATTGAACAAAAACCAAAAGACAATATTGACAAAATATATATATATTAGCTCTATGAAATACCAAGCCTGAACTTGAAGATAGGATGCAAAGGACTATAAGTCTTTCAGAGGGGAAAATGTAATAGTATTTTTTTTAAATCATCCAGAAAAACTGCTCAAAAACATTGAAAGTTGATAAAGTACAGAGAGAAATTCTGTAGGACACCATGAGGAAGAAAACCCATATTCAACTCACCAACATTATGGTTAATAATTTCAAACAACAAATTTTGAAGGCATAAATGATGTTAAAAAATCCTATTTTAAAGTTGATCAAAAAATGTAGTACTCCTTAGTTTAGAAGAAATCAAAGGAAGAATTGAAATGTCGTATTCTAAAAAGCAAAGCTTGGGTGACAACTTAACAGAATATAGCATGCAAAGATGAACTTAAGCATCAAAGGAGAAAATCAGATGTTCATCAAAAGGGAAATATTGAAATCAATCATTCAAAAGAACCCAGAACTAAACAGAGTATTCAACATACAAACTAACCAAGTAGAAGAAGGTTAAAATTTTCCAGATAGTAAAGAAATTAAATGCTACTCAAGGATACACATGTAATGTGAAAGTGCATTTTTGGTTACTGGTTTTTTCTTTTAAAAAAACTTCATATT
Source organism: Notamacropus eugenii (assembly GCF_028372415.1). Classification (NCBI taxonomy): domain Eukaryota; kingdom Metazoa; phylum Chordata; class Mammalia; order Diprotodontia; family Macropodidae; genus Notamacropus; species Notamacropus eugenii. The sequence goes on from NC_092878.1 coordinate 23,036,526, forward strand.
CTATGAGAGACATTGAAAAGCAAAGAACACCAATATTTCTAAGGCGCTAAAGATACAATGGGTAAAATCAAAATAATAGGAGGAATATATGAATTAATATTGCAAGGGGAAATCTCATCCCCTCAATCAAAAAACAGTATCATCATTGTTGGGATAATATAGAGGAACTTCTCTTAGATGGGGAGAGAAAAGTAGAACAGCAGGATCCAGGATAATGCTGGTCAAGACTCAACAAGAGAGGTGAACAAAAACTGTTCTTTTGAGGGAAGGAACAAGAAAAGGAGGGAGAGGCTGCCCTCTGTTTAGGGAATAATGGAAAAGTAGAAATAGAATATGAGTGCATAGTTCAGATGAGCAGCAAGGGTTGGGATTTCCCCTGGAAATATGGCAAATGAGTGAAAATCTCGTAAAAGTTGGAGTGGTTGAGACAGGAAATTTGCAAAGAATTCTACTTTGAGAGTGAGAGAGTAAGCCCATAAAAACATCATTTCTCCAACTTGGGGTCATGCAGGAAGAAGGAAATAGTTGAAACCCCTTGGTAAGACAGAAACCTTGGAGAAGGTTAAAGATTCAAAAGGAGGCTGGGCATTACATTATAAAGTACAGATAATGAAGAAAAAATGCAAAAACCTATCCTCTATCCTATAGAGGCCCAATGGATTCTGGTTACAAAGTACCTTCCTCTGCACCCTGACTCCATTGCAAACTAACATTACTAGAAATAGACTTTATAGTATCAGAGAAGGGAAAATGGAGTTGGATACTAGATGAAATGGAGAAAAAAATCCGTTTTGGAAAGAGGTGTTATAAATTAATGTCACCAGAACTAAAGGAATGGATAAGATAGGGCAGGAAAGTATGGAGAAGAGTGGGATTGGGTTCCACACACATTACAACTTGGAAAGAGAGGAGGGAGGGAGGGAGGGAGAGAGAAAGAGAGAGAGAGAGAGAGAGAGAGAGAGAGAGAGAGAGAGAGAGAGAGAGAGAGAGAGATTTTATTTGAGGATCTGGAGATTCATTTGGAGGTAAGACTACCATGAACTTAGCATAAACAGAACTACAGAGAGTGTTCACTTTGTGGAGGAAAAACAATCGTGTGTGCATATGTATTTAATGGAAAAAACACCAAGTATTTTGACATAAAATATAAATGAATTTAATTCCTCAAGACAAAAAAGGAATAAATGAATAGATTTTTTTTAATCCAAAAATTTGCTGAATGCAAGGAAAACATTTCATATGGGCACACACAGTGGAAATGAGAAAACTGAACAAAATTTGTTATGATCTATATGACTCTAAAGACTCAAAAGTTACAGTCATGACTTCATATAAGGAAGCAACAGAAACTGATACTATCAGGAGAAAAAGAGGAAACTACAATGTACTTAAAAGCACCACCGACAAAAGAAAAATTTTGCTTTAAAATATGTGTGCACCAAATGGCATAATACATAAATTCTTAAAAGAAAAGATATAGGAAGTGGTTTTTAGAATATTGATAAGAGTACAACAAAAAGAGGAAATATTGATATTCCTTTCTCAGAGTTGGATAAATCCAAAAGAAAGATTCCAAAAGAAAATACAGAACTGAACATATTGTTGATAAAATTATATTTCACCAATCTTTGGTAATAGTGTAATGAGAACATTAAAAGATATAGAGATAAAGTTTAGATATAAATACTATAGATATAGATTTTACAAAGGTATGACATGACATGTTCATGTGCTAGGGCAAAAAGTGATCATGTGCTAGGGCTAACAATATAAAGGCAGAAATAACATGTCTTTATAGACCAGAGCATAATAAAAATAGGAAATAATAAATAAAATATCAGCAATATATAAAACAAATGGAGGCTACGTAATAATATCCTGAATAAGGAAGTATTCATCCTTCATGGCTGAAGAAGACCATGCCATCAGAGAAATAATGGCATGACTTGCACTTGACTTTGTTTTGAGTGAGGGAGGGCTGTGCAGGTCACCAGCCTCACTTCTCCTCCAGAGCCATCTGAATCCAGTGACCAGATATTCATCAGGATGACTGGAGATGACCCAGGATGAGGCAATTGAGGTTAAGTGACTTGCCCAAGGTCACACAGCTAGTGAGTGTCAAGTGTCTGAGGTGACATTTGAACTCAGGTCTTCCTGACTCCTGCTCTGCTCACTGCACCACTTAGCTGCTCCAACATCCTAAGTAATGAGTAGATCGAAGAGCAAGTCATAGAAACACTAAGTAATTATGTTAGAGAGAGTGACAGAAGAAACTAGGTGGTGCGGCAGATAGAGCACTGGGCTTGAAATCAAGAAGACTCATCTTCATAAGTCCAAATCTGTCCTCAGACACTTGCCAGCTGTGTAATCCAGGGCAAGTGGTTTAACCTTGTTTACCTTAGTTCCTCATTTGTAAAATGAACTGGAGAAGGAAACAACAAAGCACTCCAGTATCTTTGCAAAGAAAATGAGTTGGACCTGACTGAAATCACTGAACAACTCTAGCAACAATGAGACAACGCATCAAAACTTATTCAATAGATCTGAAACAGTCTTCAGAGGAAAATGTTGATGTCTTGAAACATTAATAAAATAACCAGAAGGAGGGGATAACAAATGAATGGCGCATGTAATTTAAAAGACTAAACTATAAACAAATCTGCAACCTCAGATCAAGCACAAAAGATGAAATCATAAAAATCTGAAGAAAAATTGAGGACTTTGAAAATAAAAAGACTATAAAACTGATAAAATTAGGAGTTTAAAAAAACTAACAATCAGACTGTAAGCTAACTTGATCAATAAAAAATTAAAATCAGAAAGAAAAAGTGAAAAAGATATAGATAAAATATTAAGGGAAATTAATGGAAACTACGATCTAATATGCTAGCAAACCTGAATACAAAGAAAGAGAATGGGTATTGACAATAATATAAAATACCCAAACTAATCAAACAAGAAATAGACTTCTTAATGCAATTCCAGAAAAAGATATAGAGCAAACGTAAATTAACTGCCCAGAATGGGGGAAGGGGGTGAGGGAAGAAGAAACTGATGCCAGATCAATGTACAAATGAATTCTATCAAATATTTAAAGAGCAATTAATATCTATGCCACAAAATTATTCTCAAAATTAAAGATAAAATCACTCTACTAAATTCCTTTTATGAGATACGTATGTTTCTGCTACTCAAACCAGGGAGGGGCAAAACAGAGAAAGAGAATGTTACACAAATTTTGCTAGTTAGTGAATATTGATGTAAAAATATTAAATAAACTCTTTACAAGGAGAATATAACATTATATTCAGAAAATAATTCACAATTAAGTCATATTTACATCAAAGACAGTTCAGATTTAGAAGACAGTTAGCACAATGAATTATCATGGGGGAAGAAGTAAGTGGCACAGTAGATAGAGCCTGGAGTCAGTTCAAATCTAGTGCCAGACACTTTCTAGCTGTGTGACCTGGACAAGTCACCTAACCTCTGTTTGCCTAAGTCTCCTTATCTGTAAAACAGGGATAATAATAGCACCTACCTCCTAGGGTTATTGTGAGGATCAAATCAGATAATATTTGTAAAGCACGTAGCCCAGTGACTGGCACAAATGCTACATAAATGTTAATTTATATAATTATGTAAATAAAACCCTTTAAAGTAACTGAAAACTATCATTATTTGTATTGGAAAAAACACCAGAAACCCTCAGTACAAATAGAAGTACATCAAGGATTTCTTCTCTCCAACCGATAAATATTTATTAAATGCCTACTATGTGCCAAGCACACTGAGGATACAAAAAGAGACAAAAGATAGTCCCTACCCTCAAAGAGCTTATAATGTAATAGGGGAAACAACATACAAAGAAATATATACTATGTAAATCATATATTTGGATAAATTATAAATAATTATAAATTTGGATAAATATGACATAACCCATAGACAGAAATCACTGCAATTAAGAGTGGTTGGGGAAGGCTCTCTGTAGAAGGTGGGTTTTCTCTTAAAAACTTAAAGTAAGTCAGGGAGGGTAGTAGTCAGAGTGGAATAGGGTAAGTATTCTAGGAATGGGAGGTAGCCAGAGAAAATGCCCAAAGCCAAAAGATGGCATGTCTTGTTTGTGGAATAGCTGTAAGACCAGTGTCACTAGATTTAAGACTACATGTCAAAGAGTAAGGTATAAAGAAATATAAGAGGAACCTAGGTTATGAAGACTTTGGATACCAGACAGAGCATTTTGTATTTGTTCCTGGAGGCAATAGGGAGCCACAGGAGTTTACTGAATGAGGGACAGGGAAGGTATGACATGATAGGACCTGTGCTTTAGGAAAATCACTTTAGTGGCAAAAACAGAAGATGGGATGGAGTGGGAAGGGAACTGAGGCAAGCAGACCCATTAACAAATGACTGTAATAATCCAGGTACAAGGTGATGAAGGCTTGCACTAGACTAGTGGCAGTGCTGGAGGAGAGAAGGGAGCATATTTGAGAGATGTGGCAAAGATTAAATCAACAGGCTTTGGTAAAAAATTGGACATGGGAGTGGAGGGGGTTGGGATGATAAGGGGAGGTGTGGTGAAAGGTAGTGAGGAACCCATGGTGACTCCTAGGTTGTAACCCTGAGGGACTGAGAGAATGGTGTTGCCCTCTCCAGTAATAGGGAATGGGGTGGAGGGGTGGGAGAGAAGGTATGGGGGAAAGATAATGAGTTCTGTTTTCGACATATTGAGTTTAAGATGTCTATAGGACATCCAAAGTGGTGTCCTGAAAATCTAGAGAGAAAAGAGCATCAAGGAGAAGAAAGTGACCGAAACTGTCAAACATTGTAAACAGATCTAGAGGACGAGGACTTGAGAAAACCACAATTATTTGACATAGATCTAATATCACTACCTATACCAATGAGTAAAGAAAACTTTACAAAAGTAAAGTTATAAACATAAGCAAACAGGATACAAAACCACTCTTATCTGGAGGTGATATACTGGTACATTTAGTAAAACTCCAGAGAATCAATGCAACAACCTAGTAAAATGATTAATGGTCTTAATAGAGTATCAGACTACAAAATAAATACAGTTACCCCTTCCACATCACAGGGACTAGGGATCAACCCTCTTGCTATCTGGAAAATCTGCGTAAAAATTTCGGGCCCTCCCTTCATACCGGAGAAGTCTGAATTATTATGGTATTAAAAGATAAAATACATTGATATTATACAATTCTATACATATATTCTACGCATTTCTGGGTTTCTAAACTTTCTGTGTCATTTGTTGGCCTTTGCATGTAGTCTGTGGCTTCTGCAAAACTGCCCCCAAATTCCCATTTAATTTCTTATGCCAACCCATGACATATTGAAATCAAAACCATGACAGGGAAGGTAGCTATGTGGAAGGGATAACTATATAAAAATCGTTACCATTTCTATACAGTAAGAAGAAGAAGAAATGGTGATCAAAGAAATTCTATTCAAAATAACAAGATACATAAATTATTTTAGTTACTCCATCCAGATACACTAAGGATTTATATAAATACAACTACAATCACTACTTACAAAAATAAAGGAAGACAAGTGAGACAATATTTAGTACTCATGGTTGGATTATACCAATATAATAAATATGACAATATTACCAAAATTAATTTACAGATAAAGTAATATACCAATCAAATTACTAAGGGAATGCTTTAAAGAATCAGACAAAAGAATAACAAAATTTATTTGCAGGACCAAAACATCTAGAATTACAGGGGAAATAAAGAAAAACATCGACGAGGGAGTTATAGCATGACCAGATATCAAAATATATTACAATGTATCAGTCATCAAAATTCTTTGGTATTGGTTAAAAACAGAAAAGCATATTAATGGAATAGATTATTTAATCATTAAACAAGGATGTAACGGAACACAAAGGGTCACAGTTTGATAAACCCCCAGAATTAAGTTAGTGGGGGAGGACTCCATCTTTAACAAGAACTGCTAAGAAGGCAAGTTTCAGAATTTAAGCTTAGATCAATTTCATACACCATACAAAACATTATGTTCACAATGGATATATAATCAGTATGTAAAAGGTTACACCATTTTTCAAAAATCAGGATACAATGGAGAGGTACCTTTTACCACTATGGTTGTAGGGGCGCAGTGATAGGGGGATAATTTTTAAATAAACAAGAGATTGAAGAGTTCATAATAACAAAGTAGACAATTTCAATTATATAGAAAGATTTTAAAGGTCTTAGGTAAATAAAACCAATAAGGATAGAATAAAAATGTACTGCATCAAATCTAAATTTTGAAAATCTGAAACACAATAAATATAGAAAATTGGCAGGAATCTGTAACACCAAGAGCCATTCCACAAAAGATAAGTGGTTAAAGGATATCAATCAATTACTTAACAAGTATTATTAAGTGCCTTCTATGTGCCAGGAAGTATACTAGGCACTGAGCATATAAAGACAAGACAAAAACGCAACAATTCCTGCCCTGACGGAGTTTACATTCAAAAGGAAGAGACAACATATGTCAATCAAGGAATCAATGAAGGAGCATTAAGTGCCCAATATATGTCAGGCACTGTGACAGGATATGGGGGGGGGGGAGGGAGAGACAGACAGACAGACAGAGACAGAGACAGAGAGACAGAGACAGAGATCTATATATAGATATCCACACATACATATTTGTGTGTGTGTGTGCAATAAATGAAACAATCTCTACTTGAAAAAAAGGTGACATAAGTATACAGAGAATTTGTACCCCGCCCCCCAAAAAAACATAAAGTCGTTTTGGAAGAGAGATCACTAGCAACTGAGGGGGCATCAGAAAAGATTCATGTAGAAAGTTCAATCAGCCAAGACTGTAACAATCAAGGTAGTTTTAAATCTGGACAGTTAGGATGATTTTTTGCCCCCAGTTGTGATCCTTTGGGCAAGAGAAGTATAGAAACAGTTTTTAGGATTTTGCCAGGGACTCCTGAGATCCCAGGGAACCCTCCTTGCTGACTACTTTTGTTAATTTTCTAGCCAACGGCATTTATTTGTTTTTATCCTCTACACCAGAGGTGTCAAACTCAAGGCAGGAAAGCAGAAAGCAGCTTACAAAACTCCTTAATATGACATGAACTATATTAAAATGTAATTGGGAAATGTTTAACACAATAAATAAAAGCACTGTACATCACAGATGATGTTAATTTATAGTTTTCTAAGTCACCATGGCTGCAAGGGTCTGTTTCTATTTGAGGTGGATATCATTACTTTGTACACTATTTAACTGTCTTGGGAGGGGCTTCTTCCTGGGGTTATTGGAATATGTTTTTAGTAAAACGACTGTTTGTTTGAACTCGTAGGCTCTGAACGATCCCTGGTACCAAATGAGGAATACTGAAATTGACACTGACCTTGACATAGCTAGTAACTTCAGAGACAGTATTAGAATCCAGATCTCCTTGACTCCAGTTCCGGAACTCTATGGACTGCAACAAGGGAAAGAGATACTAATCTGACAAAAAACCTGGAGGTTCCAAATAACTATACCCCTGTTCCATTTCCTTATCAACTTCTCTTAGTCGCTTAAGAACATAGGGTCAGGGAAGAGGGTCTTTTTTGTTTATTTCCTTTTTACACAGCTGAAATGATGACTAGCAAAGTTTGCAGTTTTTTCGATTTAAGCAACTGCCTGCCACATTCTCCTCATTCATATCAACTACAAACAGTAGATAGAGGGGTCACAGAGAAGAAACACAGCTGAAAAGTTTTGTGATGAAGTATTTTCATCTCTCAATATTGTAAGAACTTTCCATTTTTTGCATACAGCTTTTCATCTGTAAGCAGTATTAGAAATTGAATTGCTTTGAAAATTCAAGATATTGAAATTGTCACCTTCCCTTTTTTCCAAAAAAGAAAAAGGATAAATTCATGAAGACCTCCTCAAAGGTAAAAACTGATCACCAGTAACCCTGTACAATTCATCAATGAGAGGAAAAATCAGGTTCTCTCTTAAACACAAGGGGTCACCATTGCAATTCTGCCCTGCTAGCTTATCTATACTCTAGAGATTTCAAATCACCTTTGAAAACTTTGGGGTGCTTTTCTTATCTCTCACCCTTTCTACACACAAGTCTTGATCTGGTTCCCATATTTGCTATTCAAAGATTTGGCAATTTCTCTGGCCAGGGGGTTTTGATGTTTGTCTGTCATATGACTTTTCCCAGTTGGTCTGAATTAAGCAGATATGGGATGGATTTTTTCCTTTTCTTTTTCCTACTTATTGAACTTCATTATAGATAAGCAAGCAGGAATTAAGTGTAGATGTGCCCCCTTCAGGAAACTGAGGAGGTCTCTGCCTTCTAAATTTCATTGACAATCTCTTCCAGTATGAGTGTTTTGGAATGGAAGACATATCTCTAAAATGATTTATCTAGCTAGATTGGGCAACTGCTATTCGAAAGTGGAAAGAGCATTTGCTACAGTCAAAGGACCTTAGCTTCAGTCCTACCTCTGATACTTAGGTGAACATAGGTAAGTCACAAACTCTCTGGGTCTTGGGTTTCCCATCTCTAAATTAAGGGAAATAGACAACATAACTCCTAACATCCTTTCCAGCCTGAAATCTCTGACGTGGATATTTTTTGCCATTGAAATTTTCCTGCTTTCCTCTGGCTTTTCTAACTAGTTAGCTGTCTTTTGTTAACCAAGGTAAAGATGTTGGAAAGAAATACACATGGATCCAAACATCCATTCCTAAGATCTGTATAAATGCTTCATTTAGGATATTCATGTAGATAGCCACTTGTCTCTGGTATTAATGCCAAGAACTGAGTGAAGAATATTGATTCTGCTACTGGATGCTTTTTAGGTAAGACAATATATGTGTGCATGAATATGTACACATATGTGATAAGCGAATCACTCCAAATCTCATCATCGTGCTGCTTACTCAGCCTGGGACACTGAATACTTTCCCAGCTTCCTCGGCCTCTTCTCCCCTCTGATTGAGGGCCTGGAGGGTGAAGCTCTAAACTCCACCCAAAGCTTTCCTTCCCAGAGAGCAGCACTTGGGCTTTCCAACCGACTCCACTTTCCATCTGTAACTCTGCTTTGGAACTCCATGGAACAAGACACCCTTTGGTGGCCCCCATCTCCAGCTACTTTTTGCGTATTGTTTTCTCCTCCACCCTACTCTCTATTTGTATTGTAAGCTCCTTGAGGGTAGTGACTATGTTTATTTTTCTTATTTGTATCCCTAACACTTAAGACGATACCTGTCACATATTAGGTGCTCAATAAATACTTATTGAGTTAAATGTGTGTATATACAAACATAGATGTGATATATACATTCTACATATGTGCTACATATGTGTGTGAGTGGATGTCTGGCAGCTTTTCGTGATTATCCAGAGCACATTTTGAGTAAATTCTCTAAACATTATAACAGGTTATATAAGAAAAGATTTTTTAAAAAAATAAAAGATTTTTTAAGTAAAACAGTTTCAAACAGAGAATTAGAATTAATGTCACAGGATTTATTGATGATGCTCTGATCCACAGTCTCTCTCCCACAACTCAAAGAAAACTCTGGAAACTATTCCATTCAGCTATATAAAGCTCCATGTAATAGAAAGCCAGCCTATGAATTTCATGGAGTCATTTACATGGTGACAGCACATATATGGGGATAACAGGACTTGTTTCTAATAGCAGTTTTGTTCAGAAGGTTCAAAAGGGTCAGGCAATAACTCAAACTAAAGTAAACTTTTGAGGTTTAATTCACTTCTCATTTGTTTTCTTTTCTTCAAATATTTTTCATTTCTTGCCTGATTCTATGAAGAGATGTATGGGAATTCCAGAAGAGGGTCATCCAATACCATTTTTCCAGATGTCAGATTTTGCCCTGGATCACTTGGGACAGGAGATGCATGGAATGCTGGAGACAGAATAGAAGGAGACAAGTAGGGATCATTTGCAGTCACCATGTGATGAAATCGAAGTAAAAAAGTGGAGCCTAATGGGAAAAAATGACTGAAGGCAGTCCAAACCCTGTTACCCACGTCTAAGGAGACTAGACAAAGAAGAAAGAGTGTGAGCAGAGCCGTGGGAGAGGGAGGGAGTATAGGAGAGGGACGGACAGAGATTGGTGGAGGAAAGATGAGGCATTTTTTGATTGATAAAATCTCATCTGTTTTTGATGTTGAATCACTGGAGGCAGCAAAGACTTTGAGAGTGAGAATTTTCTGGGCTTTTAGCAGCTATGGGTACTAAATAGGTGGGGGGGGGGGCAAAGCATTGGCTAAGGAAATTACTGTGCTGAATCTCCCCTGTCCCTCATTGGGCTCCAGGTCCTGGGCCATCGTCTCTGCTTTGATTTGGCTAGCTTGACTCCCCATGAGTAGCAGTTGTTCAGTAATTAACTAATTAATTAATTAATAATAATAAGTGCAGCCAACATTTTTGTAGTACTTACTATGTGCCAAGCACTTTGCAAATATCTTATTTGATACAACAGCTCTGAGAGGGAGGTACTATTTTTATCCTCATTTTACAGATGAGGAAATTGAGGCAAACAAAGGTTAAATGACTTGGCAGGGTCATGCAGTTAGTGAATATCTGAGGCCAGATTGGAATTATGATCTTCCTGACTCCAGGCTCAGCCTTTTATCTACTGTGCCATCCACTGAAACACTTTGTATCACAGGTGACAGGGATGACTACACTTCCTCCATTTTTGTCATTCTGAAAGTCAACTTGTACAACCCATTCTTGGAACTGGTGCTCATCAAACACTGGTAACTTACCCCAAATTACTTGTCAGACTCTCTTACCCTTTCTTTACCACACACTGGCCACAGAAGAAAGTAGATTTCAGAGATTTTCAACGTACTTGTTTCCTGCGTTTAGCAGTAGTTAAATTCATGGCTGCTCCATAAAAAAGATACTCCATCTCTTGGCTCTGGGAATTTTCTCTGGTTGTCCTCCATTCCTGGAATACTCTCTCTCCTCAACTCTACCTACTGATTTCCCTGTCATCCTTTAAGTTCCAACTAAAATCCCATCTTTTATAAAAAGCTTTCCCCAAACCTTCTTAATTCTTAATGTCTTCTCTCTGCTAATTATTTCTTATTTATCTTGTATGTTGATGTAGATATAGACATGGATATAGATATAGATGTGGGTGTTTGCTTGCTGTCTCCCCCATTTAATTGTAAGCTCCTTGAGGGCAGGGACTGCCTTTTGCCTTTCTTTTGTATCCTTAGTGCTTAGCACAGTGCCTGACACATAGTAGGTACTCAATAAATGTTTATTGGTTAATTGTATTCATTAATTGCATTTCATTACCAAAAGATCCATCCCCTCCTGCTTCTTTATTTCAACCACTGAAACGACGTAACTTCCTCTATTCCCTTGTCAAGTAGTGGAGATGGAAAAGGGACAGAATGAAACAAGCATTAGAAAGACTTTGTGAAGAACAGCTAGAGAACATGGAATTTTCTTGCTGGGAAAGAGGAAGGAATTCACCAAGTCTCTTATTAGTAAGTCATTTAAAAAACACAGAACTATAAAAATATAAAAACAAGTAGTATAAGTTTATGCAAGCACAAGGAAACAAAGGGAATCTACTCAAAAGAACACTGACTGTGGAATCAGAGGACTGTAACAGCAAGGACTCTGACATACACAGGAGGGTCTGCTGTACAGGTTCTTAGATGTGCTTTTCTAAAAGGAAATTTTGAGAGATCAACAATCTACTTTAATCAAGCACCTATAGCTCTCACTTAGTTCAGGGGGAAAATTCAACACTCTAAACTTCAGGGACAATACAGACAGAAATTACAAACAGAAAGACCAACAGATAGGGCTTCCAACTGTCTAACCATACAGCACAGATCAACAGACAGATCCAACTGTCTGACCATAATTACCAGAGAGAGAAGCACGAACATCTGGGTTTTCAAAGATGGGGGATCCTTAGAGGTTACCCAGAGTCTCATCTGGCCAAATAAACACTTCCAAAGAATAAGCCCCAAAACCTCACCTCAGAATATATGTACACTTTTCAGAGCCGGAGAGCATCGCAACCCTTGAGAACCAGTGCCTCATTAGAAATTAAGAAAAGATGTGTGCCTTCCTACTCAATCAAGATCCCCTTAATGGGCAAACCCATTAATGAATGGGGGAGATCTTTAACTCTCATTAACATAATTAATATTACAAAGACCTGTTAGCCCAATTCAAATCCCAACTCTGACACTTGTTAGCATGTACACTAGGGCAAGCTATTCCTTGAGCCTCAGTTTCCACATTTGTAAAGTGAGAGACAAGATTAGATGTCTTCTGCAGTCCTTTCTAGCTCTGAATCAATCAAGGGTATAGGGGGTGTTCAGGGAAGATCAGTACTTCCTCTGTGAGGACTAAACCTCTTTTGACCTATTTCTTCTGTAAAATGGAAATGATAACTTGTCGTGGCTCACAGTAATAGCTAATATTCATATGACACTTTAAAGTTTGCAAAGAACTTTATAAATATTATCTCAATTGATCCTCAACACCACTTTGGGAGGTAGGTACTGGCATAATCTTCATTTTATTGGTGCTTAACTGGAGCTTAAGAAGAAGGCTAAGTGACTTAACTAAAGCACATTGGTGACCAGACTGTTTGAAAACAGATCTTTCAGACTCCATATCCAGCTCTCTAACCATTATGCCACCTAGCTGACTGCTTCAGAGCATCCTCAGAGCATCAATGAGATTCTCATTCAAGGACCTTTAAGTCTTATGGGATTATAGGAGTCTTAGCTATTATTATGAATCTATAATAAATGGTTAAATATTTCCCAAATATTTTAGCATCCATATTTTCTTGAGCTAGAATAATGTGTTAGAATGTACCAATGGGGATTAGACCAGATAAAAAAATACGAGACAATTATTTAAAGCTAAAAACATTTTTAGAGAATTCACCAATGCCCTGTTTCATCGATGAGGAAACTGAGGCCAGCAGAAAAGATGCAGATATTTGCTGAAGGCCATACAGGTAACAAAACACAAAAATCAATGTACTGAATTCCTGGTTGTGTTGTCCTCTTTTTCTAGTTTCCTTAATTTATAATTACAACCAATCCTTTTTTAATTCTACCTAGAACAATAAATGATTTTAACTCCTGCTTATGGACTAAATAAGTATTTTATGATTAGACATTTTTAAGAGAATTAATGACTATCATATGTGCAAATCAAAAATCCAATGAAAAACAATAGAGCAGATGTTGCTTAGATATTAACTGGATGGCTTGGTGGTGGTGAGAAAGCACTGGGAACTTGAACTTGGTTTAGGATCCTGACCTTAAAGTTGATTACATTTTACATATCCTTGTACTAGCCCAATTCATCTGTGAATTGAAAGACTATCACAAGGAATAATTCTATGCAAATTGTCATCAAAAATGTGAAAAAAAATACAATAAATTATAATTTGAAGTAGGAACAGCATTTTGGAAAGTCAAATATGATAGTTAATAGAAAGCTGCCACATATTATATATGACATGTTAGTTTTTTAAGGAATTGGAATAGGGTGAGAAGCACATAGCACTAAAATTCTACTGTGTCTCACTTAATCTTATTTTGATGAGTCATACAATCCTACAGGATGATGCAAAGCCTCGGAGTCATCTCTTTAAACATCATTGATTATCCCTGTAGATGTTCAGAAGAGTTAGCTGAGAAGCCTAGTTAAGAGATCACCAGAAAACAGTTTATTTTCTCAGCAAATATCACATTTTTTGCCTCAGCTGAAGCATTTTATTGGTGCGACTGACCTTCCCACAGATCCTAGTGAAGCAGCAAGAGACAATTATTTTTTTTCTCATTGCTTATGAGGAAACTGAGGCACAGAGGAGTTAAATTGTTTTCCATCTCTACATTTCTAACACATGTTCTGGCCACTACATTATTTTCATATGAAGGATGAATGAAAATCGTTATAGAATTCTATACTTCCCAAGGTTCATTCATGCCTCTTGGCAACATTTCCCTTGAAGCGCAAGGCACTACACACTCATTCCCCACAATATTTTTAAATTTTTTTTGTTTGAACCAATCCTACATACTCATCTTTAGCATGTGCATTAAATTCAAAGATTTTATTTTCACACTCCTCTTCCTCACCAGCTGCAAAATTTTGACAATTGGCAGAAGGCTCTGATACAGCTAAGTGGACATCAGGTCTATAAGGGGACATGAGAGAAAGAAGATATCCCCAAACCAATCCTTTTTATTAGATTTTGACTTCACAAACATAAAATCAAATTTTGGAGTGTCTATAAAAACAGGTGATTTCACTTTAGCTATACTGGTTTCACTTCTGCTGTTTCTAGTAGATACTCTGAACCAAGACAACAGCAACCCATAAAGGAAAAGCAAATATATTCAAAATACAAAGATGCTGATGCACCTGAATTACTCAGTTTAGAGGATTTCCCTGTACATTCTGCTTCGTAAATAAGTGTGTGTGTGTGTGTGTGTGTGTGTGTTCTTACTTGCAAAATGCCACTTCCCAGGGACAGACCCTTAGCTCATGATGCTCTCTCTCCACTGCAGCAGGACAAGGTCTTTAGAAAATCTGAACCTACTAGATTCAAAGAAACCATCGCTCTTGTCTCTATTTCAAAAGCTCCAAGTGCCCTCTCTTGGTCAGCCAGGAGAATTACAAATCCATTCTTTTGTCAGAACAGGCCCTTTGGAAAATAATGTGTTTACAACAAATCTCTTTACTTATGAGCAACTCTGCAGAGCTCACTAGACAAATGGAAATCGCCTCTAGTCACGGCACGTCTGCTCAGAGAAAGCCTCATTAGATGAGTTTCATTATACATCCTCCTTCACCCCAGTCAACAAACAGGCTCATTCTTAATACTCTCAAGTTAAACACTTGGATTTTAATGGCAATTCATCAAGACCTAGGCAACCTTCAAGTGAATGCACTAACTTTCTTTCTGTCTGCAAGTCCATAGAAAGTGAGGTGCTGAAGTTCCCAATGAGGTTTGATGAAAAATCCTTTTTTTTTTTTTTTTGACAAGGGCCTTCCTTGTATGCTGAGTCACATATATCTGGTACATTAAGGTTTGCAAAGCAACTGACATACATTGAACCTTTTGATTCTCAGTATCACTCTATCCTCTAGGCACTTCTATCAGCCCCATTTTATAGATGAGCAAACAGAGGTTCTGAAAGTTCAAGTAACTTGTCCAGGGACAGAGGTAATAATCATACCCAGGTTCTCCTGTTTCTACATGCAGCATGATTTCTAGCATTCTACACTGTATCCTACTGTCTAAATAACTTTTCCTTTTTCATCTATTCCAGATGAGTTTCAGCCCATCCCCCAAAATATGCTTGACAGGGGAGGAAGACCTATTTAGGAGATTTAGGATCTTACATACCATAGCCATCAGGAAGGTAGAAATGATATCATGGAATTTTTACTAATATGGAGGCAATGCAGGGGGGAGGAGGGAATTGAAAATTTTATGGTATCCCTGGCTAATGTTTCTGCTTGATAAAACCCAGAAATCAAACCCTATAAAGATTAGGACCTTTGTAGCTATCAGCTTTCTAACTCAGCAAAGATGAGGTCCAGATGGTCACCCTTCATGTTGAAAGACCTTAGCAAATCCTTGATAGCTGTTGGAATAAACACAACTTCCACAATGTTTTATCTAATGTTGTTGCCAAAGAACCTAATTTCATCTTTGGGGAGACATAGAACCTATAGAATTTCACAACTGAAAGGGACCTTCAGAGATCTTCTGGTCCAATGTTTTCAGATTACATAGGATGAAACCGAAGCACACAGAGATAAAGTGACAAAAGTTAGTGCTAGAACTGAGACTAGAACCCTGACTCTCTGATTCCCATGGTCCCTCCAGTGTTGGTAAAAAGCGAATCCTGAGGTCTAAATGGATAGGTGTTAGAGATGCTTCCTAGACAGCTCATGGTGATTCATATCTTTTTTAAGTGACAGAGCACCTCAGATAATGTGTCACATCTACACTGATCATAGAACTCTAAATTCCTCAAGGACAGAATGCTCCCAGCATTCCCTCTCCGAATAAATCTATCTCTATACAGCTTGTATAGCTTCAAACTCCTATCAAATGATGAAAGAGTCAATTTTATCAGAAAAAGAAGTTTCAGACTTCTCAGGTTGATTCAGATTCTGACAAGGTCATTTCTTTGTCATTCCCCAATGTTTACTGCGTATTGGACTACTAGGTTCATGGCACACTGCCATAGGCACTCTGCTAAAGAAGGAGGTTATGGAACACTGTGTGGTGTCCTTCTCACAGTCAGGACTCAGCATGTCACTGAGAGAGCCTCACATGCTAGAAAGATCTCTGGATTTTGAATCAAAAGAATTGCATTGAAGTCCCAAAGCTCCACTTCGCAGAAGCTGCGCCATCTTGAACAAGTTGCTTACCCTTTTTGAACCTGTTTCTTCCTCTACAAAAAGGGATTAATTAAAACAACTTTGCCCTAGCTAACATAGTTGTTATGGGGAACAGAAGGGGACACATATGTAAGAGCTATCAGAGGACCAGAATTTAAATCCCAACTTTGCCACTATCCATGTGACCTTAGGTAAGTCACTTCCATTCTAAATCTTTCTCATCTGTCCAATGAGGTGGCTGGACTAGATAACCTCTAGAGGTCACTTTCTTGCTGTAAATCCATGATCCTATGATATTAAGGTGCTTCGTAAGGGCTATGCAGCAAGTGCTATATAAATGTAATTTATTTTACTCTGTAAATATTATTATGGCACAAACATTTTTTGAATGAAAGATAAAATTTACAAAAAATGGAAACATACTACCAACTTAAGCCTAGAATCTACATGGGACAAAAGATGGATAAGTTTAGTATGTTCAAAGCTAATCTGTATCCATATAGATGTGAATAGAAAAATAAATTTCTAGAGATACCATTTGGTGGGAGAAAGACATACAGAGGGTAATTTCACTGCTCCTTTCACTTGTTTGGGGAAGGCTCCAGAGAGCCAACGAGCTTCGAATCTAGCTTTCAAAGGTTTACAGGGAAAAGTCAAATGGGAAAGAGGAGAAAAAGAGTCACAAGAAAACACTAGTTTTATTGGAAATCATTTGTTCTTGGGAGGAAAAAAAGATAGAACTGATTTTTTTCTATCTCACTCTATATTTTGAAATAATCTAAGGACTAAGCAAAGGAACTTGCTATGGGAATCATGTATCAGCTAGTACACATCAAACAGAGAGAAGAAATGGTAAGGATTTCATAAATTTAACAGAAGGGGAAAAAATCTACCATCCACTTAGAAAACAAAGACATTACTCAATAGAGAAGTGCAAACCTTGTGTCTAGATTTTTGTTGACGTAAATTATTTTCTATTGTATATTATTAGCCTTTAAATTAGAGTCAGCTTGGGGGGCGGAGCCAAGATGGCGGAGTAGAAAGATGCATATACACATAGCTCCGAACCCACAACCCATAGAACATCAGTAAAAAGGAACTCACGGCGAATTCTGGAGTAGTAGAGGCCACAACACAGTGGAGCAAAGGAGATTTCTGTTCCAGAGGGACCTGCAAACCTCTTACAAAAGGTCCGTCATGCTGCAGACGCAGAGACCAGACCAGCCCTGCTGCGGCCGCGGCACCGAGAGGAACAGATCTGAGCGGGCTTCAGGGACAGGATCTCCAGTGGCCGTGTGGGTCCCTCCACCCACAGGTGACGGGGGTCGGTGAGAGGGTCTTCTTGGCAGGTCGAGAGGGGAGTGGGGTGCCCCCATGACTCGGGCCCCCTTGGGAGGCAGTAGCTGACGCAGCGGCAGACCAGGGCTCCCCAAGCAGGCAGGAGCCTGGATCCATTGTTGAAGGTCTCTGCATAAACCCCCTGAGGGAACTAAGCCTGAGAGGCGGCCCTGCCCTGACCTGAGCACCTGAACTTAATCTCACACTGAATAGCAGCCCCGCCTCTGCAGAAGCCCTGAGACTGGGAAGCAGCATTAGAATCTCAGACCCCAAGCTCTGGCTGGGAGGATCAGGAGGCAAGGTGGGTGTGAGGAGAATATTCAGAGGTCAAGTCACTGGCTGGGAAAATGCCCAGAAAAGGGAAAAGAAATAAGACTATAGAAGGTTACTTTCTTGGTGAACAGGCATTTCCTCCCTTCCCTCCTGATGAGGAAGAACAATGCTTACCATCAGGCAAAGACATAGAAGTCAAGGCCTCTGTATCCCAAACATCCAGACTAAATATTCTGAGGGCTCAGGCCATGGAAGAGCTCAAAAAGGATTTTGAAAATCAAGTCAGAGAGGTGGAGGAAAAGCTGGGAAGAGAAATGAGAGATATGCAGTCAAAGCATGAACAGCAGGTCAACACCCTGCTAAAGGAGACCCAAAAAAATGCGGAAGAAAATAACACCTTGAAAAGCAGGCTAACTCAATTGGCAAAAGAGGTTCAAAAAGCCAATGAGGAGAAGAATGCTTTCAAAAGCAGAATTAGCCAAATGGAAAAGGAGATTCAAAAGCTCACTGAAGAAAATAGTTCTTTCAAAATTAGAATGGAACAGATGCAGGCTAATGACTTTATGAGAAACCAAGAAATCACAAAACAAAACCAAAAGAATGAAAAAATGGAAGATAATGTGAAATATCTCATTGCACAAACAACTGACCTGCAAAATAGATCCAGGAGAGACAATTTAAAAATTATGGGCCTACCTGAAAGCCATGATCAAAAAAAGAGCCTAGACATCATCTTTCATGAAATTATCAAGGAAAACTGCCCTGAGATTCTAGAACCAGAGGGCAAAATAAATATACAAGGAATCCACAGAACACCACCTGAAAGAGATCCAAAAAGAGAAACTCCTAGGAACATTGTGGCCAAATTCCAGAGTTCCCTGGTCAAGGAGAAAATATTGCAAGCAGCTAGAAAGAAACAATTCAAGTATTATGGAAATACAATCAGGATAATGCAAGATCTAGCAGCTTCTACATTAAGGGATCGAAGGGCATGGAATAGGATATTCCAGAAGTCAAAGGAACTAGGACTAAAACCAAGAATCACCTACCCAGCAAAACTGAGTATAGTACTTCAGGGGAAAAAATGGTCTTTCAATGAAATTGAGGACTTTCAAGCATTCTTGATGAAAAGACCAGAGCTGAAAAGAAAATTTGACTTTCAAACACAAAAATAAAGAGAAGCATGAAAAGGTGAACAGCAAAGAGAAGTCATAAAGGACTTACTAAAGTTGAACTGTTTACATTCCTACATGGAAAGACAATATTTGTAACTCTTGAAACTTTTCAGTATCTGGGTACTGGGTGGGATTACACACACATACATACACACACACACACACACACACACACACACACACATAGAGACAGAGTGCACAGAGTGAATTGAAGAGGATGGGATCATATCTTAAAAAAATGAAATCAAGCAGTGAGAGAGAAATATATTGGGAGGAGAAAGGGTGAAATGGAATGGGGCAAATTATCTCTCATAAAAGAGGCAAGCAAAAGACTTATTAGTGGAGGGATAAAGAGGGGAGGTGAGAGAAAAACATGAAGTTTACTCTCATCATATCCCACTAAAGGAAGGAATAAAATGCATGCTCATTTTGGTATGAAAACCTATCTTACAATAAAGGAAAGTGGGGGATAAGGGGATAAGCAGGGTGGGGGGGATGATGGAAGGGAGGGCATGGGGAGGAGGGTGCAATTTGAGGTCGACACTCATGGAGAGGGACAGGATCAAAAGAGAATAGAAGTAATGGGGGGCAGGATAGGATGGAGGGAAATATAGTCAGCCTTATACAACACAACTATTATGGAAGTCATTTGCAAAACTACACAGATTTGGCCTATATTGAATTGCTTGCCTTCCAAAGCAAAGGGGTGGGGAGGGAGGGAGGTAAAGAAGTTGGAACTCAAAGTGTTAGGAACAACTGTCGAGTAATGTTCTTGCCACTAGGAAATAAGACATACAGGTAAAGGGGTATAGAAAGTTATCTGGCCCTACAGGACAAAAGAGAAGATGGAGACAAGGGCAGAGAGGGATGATAGAAGAGAGGGCAGATTGGTGATAGGGGCAAATAGAATGCTTGGTGTTTTGGGGTAGGGGTAGGGGACAAAAGGGGAGAAAATTTGGAACCCAAAATTATGTTAAAATGAATGTCAAATAAATAAATTAAAAAAAAAATTAGAGTCAGCTTTAGTATAGTGGGGAGAACACCAGCCTCGGAGTCAGGAAGACCTGGGTATTTAACCATGAGAAAAATCACTTGGCCTCTTAGTTCTTCAGGTAGCATGATAAGACTTTACAGGCCACTTGCTGATCTGTATGAGGGAATCAAGTCTCTATACCAGCAGTTCCCAAAATTGATAAGATCAAAATCTGAACCTTCCCCTTCAAAAAAAAGAGAGAAAGAAAAATAAAAGGTCATCCATTAGCACAGTTGCAAAAACTATACTCCTATAGATTTCTTAGACATAATGAATAATCGTAGCAATAAAAATAATTAATAATAACAAATAGTAAAAATAATCTTATTCTTATTGCAGGAAAAGCAGAGAGAAATATTCCTACAAAGGAACGAACATAATTAAGCGGAGCTTAAGAAAATATGTTGCTTAACTTAAAAAATGAATACCCATATATAATGCATATCATAAATGGCAACATATTTTAAATTCACAGTATGCAAAGTTCCCGAGTAGATATATCCCTATTTGTGTATGTAAGTGCAAAACATCCATGAAGCAAATTAACTTAAGAAGATAGTTAAATAAAATGACTGATGAACGAATATCCTCCATAAAACCAAACTTTTATGTTCGTCTAAACAATCAAACATCCAACACATTGATTTCAATACAATTTATCTCTTCATGTGACCCAAATTGTTTCAAATTTATAAAACCTTCTCTCTGGACTAAAACCACACTCCAATTGATCACCATGCATAAATATTTTACCCTTGTAGAACAGAGAGGCTTGTGGGAAATCAGCCCAGTTGTTCATAATCACTTAAATTGCCAGTATAAGCAGAGTATCCAACTTTGTCCAGTCATCCATGACCAAAAAATGCTTCATGGAATTAGAAGAAGCAAAATGCAGAAATTTGTCTTCATGGTTACAGTATCTACATAAATATTTTTAATTGTTTTAGTGAACATGCTGGGTCCATTAATAGTGCATGTACATATCTTTAACTCAAATAACAATTTGAATGAAGATAAATAATGTTAAAAACTGAAAAAAAAGTTTCAGTATCTTCTTTCTATGGCAGTTGACCTACTTACTAGAAGAAAATACAACCTTTTTAAAAATCTACTGCATGTGGAAAAAAGTGCTAAAAACATCCTAAGACAATTTTCTAATACTCTAAGTGGTAGAAAAGTTGCTTGTTTGTATTGCTAAAGAAAATTTCCTCACTAATGGTTCCTTATGCTGAAGAAAAAAGTCTCTGATTTGGACCCAAAAAAAATCATGCAAAGTGATAAGCAAACATGACTGAAAAAGAGAAATCTCCATCTTCGTGATTATATGGGGGGAGAGGGGAAGAAAGGGTAATATCTAAATCACACCCAATGCTACAGATCTGATCCACTATAGAGAGCCCTAGATTTTTAAGGAGAGAGCTTGGGTGTGAATCCTACTTATGTGACCTTGATCAAGTTATTCGAATTCTCTAAGTCTCAGTTGCCTCATCTATTAAAAAAAAAAATGAAAGAATTGTACTATTGTACAAAGAATTGTCTCATTCATCTTATACTACTTCCTTCTTCCTTGCTAAATGCCTTCCCATGGTTTTTGTCAGTTACACCTGTCCATAAGCAATATGGCACAATGAATAGGGAGCTGGTTCTGGAGCCAGGAAAGTTGTGGATCATGCCTGACCTCTGGCATATACTGGGTGTGTGACACTGGGCATGTCACTTAACCTCTTGATGCTCTGGGTAATTCTTTAAAACTGTAATTTGTGGGGAAGGTGATAACCTGCACTGGCAGAGAGAGTTTCCTCATCTGGAAGTCCTCTACACAAGGGGTCTCCTCCCCTCCTCCATTCTTCACTGGAGCTTCAGAGATGGTAGAGCTAAATGCAGAATTGGTTTTGAAAGAACTGGGACCAGATAAGATGGTTGATGGTTTAGGAGGATGCCACTCTCCACAGAAGGCAATTTGAGTGCCAGATATAGAGAGAAGTATGGCTAGAAATGTGCTGGGTAAGGACTAGTTATGTAGGATGTGGCCAAAGTGAAGCAGGTATTGAAGTCCACAGATGGGAAACGTACTTGTTGTCTCAGAATGTGATCAGAGATGAGGTTGAGCAAATCAGAGACACTCAGCATATCGTCCATTAATAAATATTTATTGAGTCCCGATTATGTGCCAAGCACAGTGCCAAATCCTGAGCATATAAAGAAAGGTAACAAAAACAAACAAAAAAAAGACAATCCCTTCTCTCAAGAGCTCACAACCAGGTTGTTGTCCTTTGTTTTCCAAGAGGACCAAAAGGACATCACCATGATAAAGTGAAGTTTCAGTGTGTCCGACGATGGCTGATCAGACCCATACAAGCTCAGAATGCTCTACCACAGGTTAGGCACAGATAGCCTGTGTGAACATTTGGGGTGGATACCCCAAATTTGCGTATCCTACATGTACTTTGTGCTATCTCAATTCTGCTTTGCTCATAGAGCACAGAGCCCTTTCAGATATGGGCGTGCCATGCTGACCGATCCTGTGCCAGCGTCTCCCATGTTGCACAATCAAATCCAAAGTTCTTGAGAGAGACCTTGAGAGTGTCCTGGTATCACTCCAACCTAGTGGGGGAAACAACATGCAAATAACTATTGACAAGGAAGATATATACAGGATAAACTGAAAGTTTTCAATGTAAAGAAGGCACTAGAACTGGAATTGGAATTCAGAGGTGGAGTTTACAAATCTCTGCTTCTTTCACTGCATGTCGGGACCATAGACATCAGAGATTGCAACAAGTTACAGAAGATACTAAATATGTAGTCACAAGATTTTTAGTGCTAGAAGAGACTTGTATAATCATCTAGTCTAACCTCTTCTCTTTTTAGACAGAAAAAAAATTGAAACTCAGAAAAGAAGTGACACACAGTTATGAGTAAAGCCACCATAGAATAAGGTCTTTTGAGCCCTAGTCCAATGTTCTTCCTACTATACTATAAAAATGATGGAATATAGAAGGAATCATCAACAGTTTCCATTTATAAGGAATAATCTTTATTCCTCTGTATTTAATCTCTGCAGTTCTAGCAATGTACTATTTTAAAACCTTAAAAGTCTTTAATCAGATTAGAGACTAAACAATAACTGGGATTTCTATATTCCTTCAAGATTTGAAAAATATATGTGTTACCTCATGTGACGAAACTGAGGCCGAGGGAAGTGGAATAACTTGCCAAACATCAAACAAGTAGTAAATTGAATCTATATTCAATTAAACAAGTACTCAACTTTTCTGTCAGGCTCTGGACTATGCATGGACAATACAAAGACAAAAGTAAAACAATCCCTGTCCTCAAGAAGCTTACATTCTATTGGGGGATAGTGATATGTACATATATAGGTTGGTACAAAATACACATAAAGTGCTTTGGAGAGAAGTGAACGCACAAGTAGCTGGGAGTAGAGGAGGGGGTCAAAAAATGTTCCATGTAGAAGGTGGTACTTGAGTCACCCAGGCTTTTCTTTATTCCAAATCCACTCTCTTTTCTACTATGCCATGTTGCCTCTTTTGAGAGTAGAGTCCATCCAGTTTTCTCTTTGGATACAGGCCATAGTAGATTAAAAAAATAATAATTCATCACATATTTCTTAAATATCCGCCAAGTGCTGGGTCCTCAGCTTCATTCCAAATCCCCTCTCCTCTCAATATACCATGCTGCTGCTACTTCTGAGAGTATAGTATGTCCAATGGTCACCTTGAATGTAGGCTACAGTTGTTAAAATTCAATTCATCACACATTTCTTAAGTACATACTTGGTGCTGGACCTTCCCCTAGTTGCTGGGAACCCAAAGACACAAAACAGTAACTGTTTTCAAAAAGCTTACATTCTTCTGGATTACTCTGTGAAATAAAATGCATTGCCCCATTTAAAAAAAATTTTCAAAAAACTATATTAGTTCTGAGAGATGCAAATCAAAATAATTCTGAGGTACCACATCATACCTATCAGATTGGCTAACATGAAAAAACAGGAAGATGATAAATTTATTTAATTCATTGTTGGTGGAGCTATGAGCTGATCCAACCATTCTGGAGAGTAATTTGGAACTATGTCCAAAGGACTACAAAAATGTACATACCCTTTAACCCAGCAATATCACTTCTAGGACTATATCCCAAAGATATCATAAAAATGGGAAAGGGTTCCACATGCACAAAAATATTTATAGCAGCTCTTTGAGGTGGCCAAGATTTGGAAATCAAGTGGATACCCATCAATTGGGGAATGACTGAACAAGTTGTGGCATATGAATGTAATGGAATACTATTGTGCTATAAGAAATGATGAACAGGAAAACTTCAGAGAGGCCTGGAAAGACTTATATGAACTGATGCTGAGTGAAAGGAGCAGCATCAGAAGAACTTTGTACACAGTAACAACCACAGTGTGCAAGGAATTTTTTTGTTAGACTTAGTTCTTCACAGCAATGCAAGGACCTAAAACATTCCCAATGGACTCTTGTGGGAAAATGCCTTCCACAACCAGAGAAAGAACTATGAAATTGGATTGCAGAATGAAGCAGATCATTTTCTCTTGTGTTATGCTTTGTTTTGTTTTATTGTGTCTTACATTCATTTTAATTCTTCTATGCAACATGACTAAGGTGAAAATGTACTAAATAGGAATGTGTGTGTAGAATCTATATAAGATTGCATGCTGTCTCGGGGAGGGAGGGGAGAGGGAGGGAGGAAGGAGGAGGAGGGAGGGAGAAACTATCTAAGATATATTGAAGTGATTGTAGAAAACTGAAAACAAATAAAATAATTTTAAAAAATAAAAAAATTGGTTCAATGTGGGTGGTTTATTTTGAAATAAACTAAAAATAGTGCATTTAAGCCACTGCCCAACAATATATATATATATCAGTACAGAATGAGCTCTGACCAGAAAGTGGTAAGACTAAATTTTGTCCAAAAGCATGGACATTTGAATTCCTTGTTTCTTGTCTCAGACAGACAGTACCCAGAGGCACACTGGATGGCAGATGAGGTAACACCCCTTCACATGCTGGTAGAAGTATTCATGATTTGAGATGACCCAAAAGTTAGTTTGTTGACCAACCAATGGGCTGTGATGAACCTCTCCAAAATTTGCCAGTCTGGTCTTTAATTCCTCACTGGTCCTTTCCTCAACGTCTTCTCAGCTTGGGAGGAAATGTCAAAGCTTGTCCTCTGCTGACAAGAGCTTTCAAGCTCACCTCTGTGCTATAATGAATCATTACAAGAGGGTTTTTTGTTTGAAGTTGAAGAAGAGTTATGCCAGCTTCCAGATTTCACAGGGATTCTGTGAAGTTTGACTTAAGTAGGAAGTGTGAATCACTTTGAAGACCAAATTGTACTGAGAATCTGCCTTCAGGGTGTCTGTGGAGAAATATATCTAATTATATATTTGATTAGAAGCACATAGACTAACTGGTTAAAACAAGACCTTTGCCTAGGTATGTATGGTAGGTAAGACCAAGAGGGTAGAAGTGAGCATCTTAGATTAAGGAGTTATTCAGTTCAATAATTCAACCAATACATGGATCAGCTGTATCCAGATGTATTACAAGATATAGGATTATGGATTTTATTTATTTTTCTTTTTATCTTTTCAAGATTGGGTCTCTCCATCTCTTCCAGGCTGAAAGTTCAGAGCCTTCCGACAAGACTCAATCCCACTGCTGATTGACATGAGAACTTTGACCTGCTCCATTTCCAAACTGGGGTGTTTCACCCCTCCTCAGGCTGCCTTGTGCCACTAGCCCACTCCCCATTCCCAGGAGCTCACTGTATGCCTTAGTACAAATACATGCTAGGCATGGTCTAGTGTAGTTCAGAATTTCTGACCTCAAAAGATTCTCCAGACTTGGCCTCCCTGAAGGCTCCCTGAGATCACAGATGTGCACTAGCATGCCCAGCAATCATATACTTTAAACTGTAAGGCTTCTTAGAGGTTTTTGCCTGAAAGGGGTCAAAGTCAGAAGTAGTAGAGCCAAGTTTGAATCCAATTGTCTGACTTCAAAGTCAGAACTTCCATTGGACCTTTGCCTCAGTCCTAAATTCATGAACAGGTGGTGGCCTAAAATTTCTCCTGTAAGTTAATATAGCTGTAATTAATCAAGAGAACCCTGAACTTTTGCAAGGACACAAAAATCTAGAAGACATTAACACATTCATGTCTTTAGCAATGCAGAGATAACTGTGGTTAGCACCTACTTAAAAGCGCTAATTTGGCAAAATTAGAAACATTGCTACTAACAATTAACAATGTTAGTAACATCCATTTATAAAACATTATAGTAACCATTTCACCTGAATTTGTCTTCATTATTTCTCATATTATTCTTACATGGCAAATCACAAAGTTGCTTTGAGGAATTGTTTTGTGCTGCTTGCCCCAGGCACCAAAATTTCTAGTTATGGCTCTGTATGTTAATTTTTTTAGAATGTAGAATGTATCATATTATAGAAAAAAATGATATTTGTAGTGGTTGGATTCCCAGTTTAATCCAGTAATAGTGATATAACCCATAGCATAGCCAAATACTTCTGTAAAAAGCTCTATCCTGATTTAAGAGGTTAGCACCATATCTCCTATCAAGGTCTCTTTATCTAGGGCAAAGGAAACTATTCCACATAGCCACATATGTAAAGGATAGAGGCTGGGAGTTTTAAACTTGGAGTAGCCCATGACCCAGATGGCTCTGGAGGAGAAAGTGAGGCTGGTGACTTTGCACAGTTCTCCCACACTTAAATCCAACTCACTTGCAAGTCATGGTATCACCTTCCTGATGCCATGGTCCTCTTAGACAAATAATAACAACAGCCTCTCAGTTACTCACCCAGGACCTAATCCCCAGACAGTCCTAGTCATTTTCTTAAAGAACCAACCGGAAATGAATCTTTCTCTGTGTGTGTAAAAGGGGAGAATTGGTTAAAACACTGATAAACTCTAAGGAACCACCTATAACTGAATAGTACAAAGGATCTAACGTAAACCACGGGACAGAGAGAGAGATGAAAATATGCCTGATACATGTCAAGAGAAGGCTCTAAAGGAGGATTCAAGTCACAGAATCATCTTATAAGGGAACTATAACATTTTTGCTTCAAATGATATTTAAACCTAACCAAAGACCCAGGCAGTAAACTACTAATCAACTTTCTCCTATCAGAAACAAAATCAATCATTTATACTGGCATATTAATTCCCTGAAAATTACTGATTGACTTTGCAGATTTAATCATAATTTAATCCACCTGCAGAAGTGGTGGAATTCATGTATATATATTTTAATTTGAAATATATGGTAACTGAGTATTAATTCCTAAATTTACAGAGAAATAATTAAAACAACATCTGACACTAGAATATCACCCAAGGTATGCATTTAGACTAATTTATAAAGAGTAAAAGGTTATATTTAGAATAAGATCAGCCATACCTCTAGGTCTTTGGTTCTTTGGTTTTGTAACTTCTTTTGTACTCAAAGAAATAATGCAATCAACCCATCCTAAGACCAAATATAATTTGCAGAAGTCACAGGCTTGTAGATTTAGAGTTGGAAGAGAACTTAGAGATAATATAGTCCAACTCCTTCATTACAGAGATGAGAAAAATGAAGGCCAAGTTGATTTAAATGACTTGCCCATGGTCACATGTTCAGTAAATGGTAGATAGGAGATTCAAACCCAGGTCCTCTGATATAAAAATGAATGGAATATTCATCCCACTTTATGAGCTGCCTCTAAATGTTCCTTTAACTTTCAGTATTATAAAGAATCAAGCAGCTTTAGACTATTGATCAAAATATTTAGTTAAGAATTAAGAAAAACTAATTATATGATGTATTTTTCAAACTCATATTTTCTATACTTTTCTATTTTTCAGTTTTTGTTTCATTTTCTATATTTCTGTACATTTTCTATATTTCAGTCAATTTCTATTAGTTGACCTATATGTCAAAACAAAGTAAAATAAATTATCTCCAAAAAAGTGAGTAATTTGGTTGTGTTGGAATTCTGAATTCTTGTTGTACTGACTATTGCTTAAAATGAATGGACCACTGGTTAAGGCTTGGAAATTTTTTTTGTTACGTAGTCATTTGCACAGCAATGGCATTCTGGGTGACAATATTTGACTTATGCCTGATGAAATTCATTTCACTATACCTAAATAATATGAATATATTGGATATTGTATATATATATATATACACATTAAACCCCTTTGCATACACAACAAAGGCAGTACTTAACAGATTAGACACCTGAGGCACAGAAAAGTTATAAGACTTACCCAAAGACAAAGAGCTCGAGAGGCAGAAGTCAGGTCCCTTAACTTGAAGCCTGAGACCTTTTGCAAAGTTATAAATGGTTCAAAGTCTGTGGACTGAAGACCTCCAAAGGGTCCTTGGGAAGCTGTGACATACTTCATGCTTTCTCATAATAGATGTTTGTGAAGGTAAATTCTTTGCATATTGTGTTCAAATCCAAATACCAGAAGTCTAGACCTAAATCTAAGATTGAAAGTATGAATGCTAATATGGAAGCGTCTGAGAAATTTTTTAATACTAAAAAAGAAATCCTCATACTCAGAAAGATTGGGAATAACTGAGCTAGACCAGTGACCTCCAAAGTACAGGTCAAGGTACAGTGGTGACCAAGGGACTAACCCCAAGAAGCCAAAGATCAATCAGTCAGAGGGTGGGAAGATGGGTCAATTCCCACCCTCCCTGAAATATCCAATTGTGGAGCTCGTTTCCAACACAGCCATTTATCTGTAATACTCCCTCACTCTCATACTCCCTTCCTTCTCTGTGCAAGCTCTAGCACCCTCAGCTACTGAGCCTCTTATGGGTCAGTTGGGGCAATTATAACCTAACATCTATCTGAGTACTCACAGCAGCAGCAGCAAGGACCATTAGGAAAATTCCATACACACTTTCCCAAATCCCAGGCATATCTACTCCTGCACATCACATCACATCACAGGGTGGCTGTGGCAGGAGCCCTTCAACAGGGCAATGCACTAAACTAGGAGGTGGCAAACTGCAGCTTGAGTGTCAAATCTAGACTACTACCTGTCTTCGGAAGGTCCAAAAGTTAAGAATGGTTTTAGATTTCTAAATTCAATAAAATTTTATTTTAAAGGATGAAAGTCAATCTCAGCTCATAGGTCACACAAAAACATAATTTGTCAACCCCTATGCTAGATTATGCTAGATTTTTATATCAACAAGAACAACATCAAAATAAATTCCATAGTATTTGGAATTATTAACTGCATGACAACCAAAAAAGTGTTAGACTGAAGTAGGAAAAGAGTGAATGCTTAGGGCATAAAACTTTTTGTATCTGCTAAAAAGTTTCCTTTTTCAATATTCCCCACTTGACTCCAGATCTTCTCACAGTCTTAGATCACTGAACTCTTTCTATTCTGTATTTCAAACAACAAAATGACTGGCCATAGTAGAACACAACTTGCTACTTCCTTCCTTTTTCACGTCTTAATTGTTTGATTACTTTTGAAGAAATTGAAATTTTGGGGTCAGATTTGATGTCTTTATAAAGCATACCCAGAGAGACCTTTAGTTTGAGATGTAGCTTAGGTCACCATCTTGAAACTAAATGGTAACCAATAAAATTTTTTTAAACAAATGCATGCTTTACAGAATATAATAATGCAGCCTTGGGCAAGTCACTTAACCTCTTGGTACCGCAGGCAACTCTCTGAGACTGAACAGCTGAATCTACACATTGGTAGAGAGATTTTCTTCCAAGAGAAATTCCCTACACCAATGAAATCACAAGTATGAACCAAAACAAAACATATAATGGATTAAATTTAGTGCATGGGTAGAAGTAACAGTGATATGTGATAACTCTGAGAGAAGTCTGTGGTTCATAAAGCTACTAGTTTGAAACTATACATTCCCCAAAGGAAGGAACTATTTCTTTTACTTAATTTGTACAACAACTTCTGAGTTTGATATCTCTAAATCAGAACAAATGGGGCAGAAGCATGGGAATCCCCCAACAAAAATGCCCCAAATACTAATTTTTGAATTTAATGACCTGAAGAAGCAACTTACTAAGTAAGGTATTAGTGCCTGAAGCATACAATCAGGTAGGAACTTAGTTACTAAAGGAATCTTTTTCATTATGTGACATCAGATGTCTCATTATATGTTCATTATTCAACTAAAGGTTAACTATGACCTTTCAATGGCTATCAAGATTAAGAATTGGGGAGCAAAGGACCTTCATGTAAATCCTCTTTATTTTTGAAACTACTCAAATAACTCATAGGATCACAGTTTCAAGAGTTAGAATGGGACTCAGAGAACCAATCCCCTTATTTTACAGATGGGGAAACTGAGGCCCAGAAAAGTTAATTGAGTTGCCTAACACTAAACAGATGTCAAAGGCAAGATCTGAACCTAGATCCTCAGTCTCCATTTGCGCTGCTCTTTGACTCTTTTCCCCTATTATTTGCTAAACTCTTTCTATACTGGAAAAAAAACCTCAGCTTTCACAACCTTGGAAAATACCCAACAATCTGTCCTACAGCAGGTTGGTGTGTCAAAAGACATTGCTTTCTACAAAAGTGAATTAGAATATGACCCCAAATGTTAATGGTATTCAAATTCTTCCTTTGTCCTTGGAAGGTCAAATATTCAAAGCAGTCATTAAATCTATACTTCTCTGCCCTCTTGGGAGCTCTAAGACTGCAATAACAAATGGCTACACATATATGGGAAAAAGTTCCCCATTGCAGACAGGAAGATTATATTCAAAAGGCATTGGCAACTGTGTGCTATGGTGGAAGTCAGAAGACCTGGGTTCAAATTTCAGTTCTCCTTCCAACTTACTATGTGACAGAATCACATGGAGCTACCTCAGCTGAACTCTGCCATTTATTGCCTATGTGACCTTGAGTAAGTCACTTCTCCGGTGTGCTCCATTTCCTCATCAGTAAAATGAAGGGGTAGAACTATATGCCCTCTGGGATCCCTCCTGGCTCTGGACACATGAGCCTACAAGCCATGCAGTCCAACCTATACAGGAAAGATATCTCCCATGTAACACACCTAACAACTGGTCATCCAGCCTTTGTTTGAAGAGCTCCCATTGAGGGAAAACTTACCCCTCTTTAGGCAGTGCATTTCCTGTTTGGGTAGTTTAAATTATTGGGAAGATTTTCTTGATATTATGTTTTTTTCATTCACTTTGGGCCAGTCCCTTCAACTCTCTGGGTCTCAGTTTCCTCATTTGTAAAGTGAGAATGTTAGATGAATATTAATAATGACAGTTATCACTACTGTTATAGCATTTTAAGGTTTGCAAAGCACTTCAGAGGTTATTTCATCCGATTCTTACAATAAGCCTGTGAAGTAGGTAGTATTATTAGGTATATTTTCCTGATGAGCAAACTAAGACTGAAAGACATTAAATGGTTTGCCTATAACCATATAGCTAGTAAGTATCTAAAGGAAGATATGAGCTCAAGTTTTTCATGACACTAAACTCATTGCTTTGTCCCTATCCTTCTTGATTTCCTTGTAGCCTATTATACTATCCATCAACCTCTTCTCCTTTTCTCTAGATTTTCATGAAACTGATCCTCTCCAGGCTCTCCTCCTACCTTTCTGATCTTTTCTCAGACTTCTATGGTTGATCTTGATCTTCATCCAGGTCATTCCTACTAACTGTGGGGGTTTCCCAAGAACTCTTTTTTCTTCCCCCTCTAAATTATTTTGCTCAGTGATCTCCTTAGCTCCCACAGATTCAATCATCTGCTCTGACCAGGTGATTCTCAGATCTATTTATGTAGTCCTAGCTCCCCTCCTGACCTCCAGTCTCCCATCTCAAAATGGTTATTGGACATCTTGAACTAGATGTCATGCATATATCTTTAACTCAACATGGTCAAAATTAAACTCATTAATCTTTTTTCCCCTCTATTGCCTCCTTCAATTTCCCATTACTATCAAGGGCACCACAGTCCTGCCAGTCAACCAGACTCTACATGTCAAATTTCAACTCCTCACTCTCTCCAAACTGTTGCTAAACACTGTTGATTCTCCCCTTGTAACAGTGCTTACATATGCTCTCTTCTGTCTTCTGACACTAACACTTTCCTAGCGCATGCCCTTAGTCACTTCATGGCTAAACTTTTACTAGCCTCCTGGTCAACCTCACTACCCACCCCCACCCCCACCCTCATGCCTCCCTCTCTCCTTTTCTCTTTCTCTCTCTCTCTCTCTCTCTCTCTCTCTCTCTCTCTCTCTCTCTCTCTCTCTCTCTCTCTCTCTCTCTCTCTCTCTCTCCCTCCCTCCCTCCCTCCCTCCCTCTCTCTCTCCCTCCTTCTCTCTCTCTCTCTCTCTCTCTCTCTCTCTCTCTCTCTCTCTCTCTCTCTCTCTCTCTCTCTCCTTCCCTCCCTCCCTCTCTCTCTCCCTCTCCCTCTCTCTCTCTTTCTCACCATGATTCTTTATAATCAAGGAGTGTTTAGTAATAAATATTTCCCTTTTTTAGATGCTACTGTGCAAAAGAGAGAAGAAAGAAACCAGCCCCCTTAACATGCATAATAGTAACAAGCAGACCACATAAGAATCAAAGGGAAAGGGGGCAAAATCCAACAGCCAATAAGGGCACTGGGTCGTTCAAAGAGAACAGGTAGGCAGCATAAAAACAGCTGTTAGGGTTAGAAAGGGACTGCCTGAAAGTGTTGCTTTACTGATATTTTGATACGCTGAGTGTTTATCTTAGTTAGAGCAGAGCTTAATTGAATAAAAGAGTTTTTAAAATAGTGAGCCATTAATTAGCCGGCATGGGGCAACACAAGGAATTCGGTAATGTATGAGACTTCTGGGAGCCCAGCAGACTGCAGTCATCGATTTTGTCCAGGTGCCAAAAAGAGGAGGGTGGGCCTAATGTTTTGGCTCCTCCAGAAACATACCTGATAAATTTGGAAGTGGCTTCCCCATGCGCACCCTCTGTTCAAATCATCCCATAATTACTCTGGCACTGTGAGCAGGCAACTTGGCGTGCTCTGAGAGATATCAGATGTTTTTCTCATGCTTGCTGAACCTCTCTTAGACAAATTTTGCATTGTTTTTTGTGTCGGTTTTATCATGGAACATCGTGTTGCCATCTGGGAAGACAAACACCATGGTCCAGGAGCAGCTGGTGAACGGGAATGGCCAAATAAACATTGGCAGCCACTCCACCATTAGGTGAGATAAGAGGGATGAGCTGGAGCCAAAACCGACAATCCCTAACCACTGGCATCATCCTTGATTGTCTGTCTTATCTTCATTCAAAACACAGCTATTATTCACTCAAAAGCTGAAGCACCCTGTGTGTCAGGAGATGGGTTCACCTGCCTCAAGCCTGGAAAGATAATATATAGAGATCTATAAAATGCCAGGTCAATTGAATGTCTGTCTTTCCCTAGGCAGGATATATGGACTCCTCTCTACCCAGGAGGAAGCAGGGGGTTAAATTCACCCAAAGATGTCCCTGGGAAAGCAGGCACCAAAAATCTCACCAAGATCCCCAGTGAAGAATTCATGGAGGTTGCATTCAACATTGATGGTGATGGCTAGAAGCAAATTCCTAATCTATCTAAGATCAGCTGTGTAGTGAACAAATACAGGTGATGTTAGTTAGTCTAGCTTTGGTACATGAGGTAAGTGTCAACAGATCATGGAACCAGAGGGCTAGTCCAAATTCATATATTTATAGGATCAAATATCTAGAGCTAGAAGGAAACTAAAAGCTCTTCCTTCCCAGTCCATCACTCAATAGATGAAGAAACTAAGCCACACAAAGATTAAGTGACTTACCCCAGATCATGTAGCTAGCAACAGAGCCAGGGTTAGAATGTAGCTCAACCTAGTTTCCC
The DNA here is from genome assembly GCF_028372415.1 of Notamacropus eugenii. Lineage (NCBI taxonomy): Eukaryota > Metazoa > Chordata > Mammalia > Diprotodontia > Macropodidae > Notamacropus > Notamacropus eugenii. The sequence continues at coordinate 23,070,747 of NC_092878.1, forward strand.
ATTATGCCATGCTGCATTAATATTTTATACATAAATTTCAGCTCTGCAGAAATGACTTCTTTCTTCCTAAGATTGTCCATTCTATTTGAATTTGTTATGAGCACCATTAGTTTTAATCACAATTCTTAAAACTATGGAATTCTACAAAGAATCAAAACTAGGACAAGGCAACCAGAGTTTTGCACCAAGGTGCCATATCAAAAGAACACTGACTGATTTCTCCCATTCATTTCAATTCTTCTATACAACATGACTATGATGAAAATGTATTTAATAGGAATGTATGTGTAGAACCTATATAAAATTGCATGCCATCTCAGGGAGGGAGGAAGGAGGTGGGGAGGAGGGAGGGAAAGAAAAAATCTAGGTTGTATGGCAGTGATTGTGGAACACTGAAAATAAATAAAAAAATAAAAAGAGCATTGACTGCAATATGTGAGCATTACAGAGCTTAGTAATTAGTTGGCAAGAATAATTAGTTAAGATCAAAAGCTACTACATGCTAAACTGGAGAGCCCTCCTTTGCCCTAGTCAGCTGCCCTTCAGCCCTTGAACACTCTGACATCTATAGTAAGAACCACATAGTCAGAATGGGCCTTTTCTATACTTTCCCCTGCTCAACTGAGGGAAACCTCTCACCACTAGGTGAAAAAATTCAGTTACAGCTCTAGGTTTGTGTACTGATGTATTAGAGCTAAGTACCCCCCACATCACCAATTCCCACCTGTCCCATCAATTGAATGTTAGCCTTGAGCAAATTGAACTGAACTTCTGTCTTACTCTTATCACAATCTAACTTGTATTCTACTTTATTTCCATATATGCCATATCCTCCATATGAAATAGTAAGTTCCTTGAAATTACAACTTTTTTTTATTTTTGTGTCCCCAGTGCACAGTACAGTTTGTGTTATATAGTATAAACTTAATAATGTTTGTTGGGATGGATTAAATTGGATGGTTATTGCAAAAAATAAAGACTAGTGGGAAAGATCTATATAGGATAAATTAGAGATGATGTCCAAAGGAAGACACTAGCATTAAGTGGGACCAGGAGAGGCTTCTTGCAGGAGATAGGATTGTGACTGAGACTTAAAGGAAGCCACAGAAGCCAAAAGATAGAGGCAAGAAAAGAGCATTCCAGGAATGGAGGTAACCAGTAAAAATGCACAGAATTAGAAAATGGAGTGCCATGGGTGAGGAACAGTCAGAAGACCAGTGTCACTAGATCATAGAGTATGTATCAGATAGTAAGATGCAAGAAAACCTGAAAGTTAGGAAGGGGCCAGATAAGGAGTTTATTGAAGGGTGGGTGGTAGTGATGTGATCAGACTTATGCTTTAGGAAGATCACTTGATGGTTGAATGGAGTATAGACTGGAGTAGAAAGAGACTTGAAGTGAAGAGATCACCCAGAAAGTTATTGCAATATTTTAGGCATTAGGTAATGAAGGTAGGACTGCAATCCAAGCTATTACCAGTCATCTTAACTTCTGTCTTGCCTCTGAACTTCAATGACTGGGAGAAAGAGTAAGGTTGACAATCTTGTGTAACTCTGCCTCACTTAAATCCAATTTTCCCATGAGTCAAGACATCACTCTGCAAGGTCAAAGCTCCTCTTCAAAAATGAACGACAAACAACAATATTCATATCAGTGGACTAGAATTTTTTTTGCGATGAATCTTTAAATAAAATACACTAATATTTTAGATACTAGAGGTACAAAGACAAAAATGAAATGAATCTCCCTTTTAGGAATTCATATTCTGCTGGTGAGAGAGTAGAGGAATAAAAACCCAATACATGCACAGAGAAGTAAATGAAAGGAAGGAGGGTCAAATCTTGAAGGACTTCATCAAGAAGATAACAACTATTCTGAAAAGGGAATGAGGATAAGAACTCTGAGAGACCATGTTGGGCACAGAGTATATTGCAGTCATGAGAAACATTTTGTAGAAATGTACTGAGAAAAGAGATGGAAGCTGATTTCAGACAATCCTAGCAGTTCATTTTGGCCAGAAAATGGAATGTGCGCAGGAGGTCATGCCAAAGGGGGCCAAGAACAAAGATTGGAACTAAATCTTGGAGAGTTTCTAATGCCAGGCTGAAGGCAGAAGCTACTGAATGTCTTTGAACACGAGTGGCAGAATGAGATCTTTGCCTTAGGAAAATTATTTTGGCAGTTCTGTGGAGACTGAATTGGAAAAGGGAAAGTGTAGAATCAAAGAGACTCATTTGCCAGATATTGAAATAGTGCAAATGAGGGGAGATTAGGTCCTGAACTAGGGTGCTTGGCTGGGTGAATAAAGAGAAGGGGATCTGGAGAGAAAAACTGAGGTAATAGAATAGACGAGTCTTGGTAAGTGATTGGATATGAGAGGTGATGGAGAAGGAAGAATCCAGGATGGCACCAACATTTTAGGTCTGGGAAGCTGAAAAGATGGCAGTGGTCTTAGCTGAAAAGGGAAATTTGAAGGAAAAGTCAATTTAGGAGGCAAGTTACTAGTTTCCATTTTGGACATGTTGAATATGACATGTCCTTGGAACATCCTGACAGAGATGTCCAATATTCATCTCTTTATGCAGAACTGGAGTTCTGGAAGGAGATTATCACTGGGTATAAATATTTGGAGGTTAGCTATGTAAAGATGATAACTGATAGGAGCTGATGATATCCAGGATCTTTGACAAGAAAATCCCATATAAGATCACAAAGAATTGAACACAACTAGACAATGATAAATTATAATTCCTATTTTTACAGACGAGGACATTGAGGATGAGAGAAGTTAAAGCACCCTTGATTAAGGTCACATTACTAATAAGTTTCTAAAACCAGATTCAAACTTGGACTATCTTGATTTCTACCTCCAAAGCCAACGTTCTGTCTATTTCAGCACCCAGAAAGCTGAACCCCAAAGAGTTTGAATGATTTGCCTTTCATCACACAGGTAGTAAGTCTCTATGTATTTAATAAGATCTGAATGTGAAAGTAGCTACTCTCACCCCAAATATAGCCATCTTTCCACTGCATCACGTGGCTTCCTAAGGATATGAAACAATCTCTACAAGACAAGATCAAGTCAATCATAAAAGAATATTTTTCAAAATTGGTCTGTGATTAAATTAATTAATATCTTCATGCTATTTGTTTTATATATCCTTGTGAAGGAGGTGCATAGATGCTTTGATGTATCTTTCACAGGTTATGACCCCTTTGATGGGATCTGACCAAGATCCTAGCTCACCCATGCCTTCCCATTCAGTGCACTTGTCCATACCCCAGGGAAGGACAGTTATCCTGCTGCATCCTGACTTTCCCAAACATTACACTTTCAATATATCACAGGTTGACATAAGAAATCAAATGGGGATTTGGGTGGAGTTTTGTAGAAGCCACAACTACACACAAAGGCCAGCAGACAACACAGAGCCTATGAGCAAATACTTAACCAAATTCTACAGTAAAGTACTGTAAACATCCCAAAAAAGAAAGAGGAAAAATTCAGACTTATTCTCTGGTACAAAAGGAGGGCTTTTTGAGATCACAGGGCAACGCCCTTTAACTTCCCCCATACAACTACATATGGCAATTGCTATTGCCTTTGTTTTATAGGTCAAAGATATGAAACTAATGAGAAATAAAATGCCCACTAACAAAAACAAACAAGTAAAAAGCTCACTTTGCTTGTATCTTCACTCAAGTCATGAAGAGCTGCTTTTGCCAATAACTGGGCTACACCTACATTTTCACAGTTTTTGTACCAACATAGCAAAAAGTATTTTCTAAAGTACACTCATCAGTGAAACAAAGTGACTAGTTCATCCTCTTCCTTTCTTATCTTTAGGAATTTAGGATATATTTATTGAAAATATGCAGTATCTATAGTACTATACTAGACACTGTGGGGATATGAAGAAATATAAGGCACAGGTCCCTGCTTTCAACCAGTTTGCCAATTAATTGGGGAGAATTGATAAACAATTCACAATTTTTAAAAATTATTTATTGAATGTCTATTATATATAAAGACTATGATAAATGCTATGGGAGATAAACTACCATCTTTAACCTAATAGAATTTGTGGCCCAGTAGAAGGAAGAAAAGATATACATAAATGAATGACAATTACAGATGTTAGGATAAGTTAAGTGATGCATAAATTCAGAGGAAGAGGGGATGACTTCTGGCTTGGAGGGAAAGATCAGGAAAGGCTTCAGAGAAGTGTTAGAATTTGAACTGGGTCTCAGAGGATGAGAATTTACAATGGCAGACAGAAGGAATATTTCAGACAAAGAGAATAGGAGTAGGAAAAGCACTTAGATGAAAAATTCAAAGCATGTTTCGGGAATGGTAACCAGTTCAGTCTGGCTGGAGTTCAGGGTGAGTAAAAGGTGAGATTTTTGAAATAGGGCTGATTAGCAAAATGGAGCCAGATTACGGAAGGCCTCAAATGCCAGACTAACAACAACAAAAAATGAAGAAACATTTATTCGGCACCCATTGTGTTCAGGGCATTGCCTGAACATCTAAATTCCATCTAAAAGACATGGCATTTAGATAACAATACATAGTCCATGCCTTCATGAAGATTACAGTATTGAAAAAGGAACTTATTATGTACATAAGCTCAAGAGTTTTATAAGTAATGAAAAGAACAATAGAAGGAGAAGGGTGTTACAAGCAGGTGACATAACTAGATTCACTTTAAAAATGTAATCTGGCAAGAGACGTGTAGGTGGATTGGGAGAGTAGAAACTGTTCAAGTAAGAGAACACTGAAATAATATAGGTGAGAAGTAATGAGGGACTGAACTAGTTAGAGATGTGGAAACAGAAATGGAAATTTTCATTAACAATATGAGAATTAACGATAGATCAATATCAGAGTTGCCATTAGGCAGTCACTGTTTAAGAGTCAAATGAGTGTTGCAGTTAATCTCCATGAATCTGGAGGAAGGATTAATGACTCTGGACTAAACTGGTCCTAGAAGGTTTCATGAGATATGACCAGGATCAGGTAAGAATCAACTGAAGCATTTCGGATAAGATGTTGGACCACTAGACTTTACTAACTGCCCAGCAATATAGCTCTCTCAAGTCCACTGCCCCAACCATCTGTGCCACCACTATTTACCAAAGTATTGCTAACTGACCTTGTTCTTGCACCCTAAGGACTCCTAGGCTTTGTCATCCATACTCATGGTGTATGCTAAGGATTAGACCTTTCCATCTCACCTGCCAGTGAACCCTCCTATATTTATTGGTTCCTCTCATTAGATTTCAAGCTCCTTGAGAACTGCTATCTTGCCTTCTTTTTTATCTCTAGGACTTAGAACCATGCTTGGCAAATAATAAGCCCTTAATAAATGTTTTTCCATTCCATTTTCCTTTCATTGGAAAAGGAAAAACTTGAGGGGGCTCCTGGAAGATAGATAGTATATGAAGAGCTGGCTTTTCCTTCCCCCGCCCCCCATCCTATCTTTCCTGAATCTTTCTGTGTATTGTCTCTTCCTGGCACATGATAAGTTCCCTGAGGGCAATGACAGTCTTTCTGCCTATTAATTGGATCCCCAGCACTTAGTATGTATGCACAGTGTGTGGCACATAAGTGGTGTTTAATAAATGTTTGTTGGGTTGGATTGGATTGATCAAAATATTCAACAAGAAACCAAAGGGCCGGGTGGATTTTGAGTGATAATAGAGAAGCAGGCAACTCAAACTTAGATCAACTGACAGAGTCCCAGACGGGGCAATACATCCTCTAAGCGAAGGCGTGTTGAGCTAATGAAGTGACTTAAAAGCAATACACCAGCTACATAGCATTTGATTAGGAATCTTGAGTTGAGCTCTCAGTAGAGGTGACATATGAGAAGAAATTGGAATTGGAATTAAAATGTGCTGGCACTGGCCAGGCTGATCAATTTGTAAACGATGGATGTTCCTGTTGGAAGGCTTCCAGTGAGAGAGTTGCAGCAATTCGGGCAGGAAGTAACCAAAGTATGAATGAGTAAGTCAGCATCTTCCTGTAAGGGGTAATATCCTTACCTCTCAGGGGTCCCCAGATGATAGAATACAAGCGAGTGAAAGAACTAATATGACCATTGCAAGATAAATTAGAACCTATGATCACACAGAGATTTTTCACCTCAAAAGACAGACCTGCAGCATCTTCTCACTTATCTGAATCAATGAAGAAAAAAGCATATCCTGATGTCATTGAGGGGCTACCCGGTGCTGCTTTATCTTTGCAAGTATTAAAGAGTTAGGCAGTTTAAAGACAGCTAAAAATTTATCTTCTAGCCTCTGGAAAGGCTAGTCAGCACTAAAATTCCATAGACATACATGAAAATGTATCAATTAGACCCCAAACTCCATTAAGGCAACATTAGGGGTACATATCTAAAAGCTAAATCCTCTGCAACCTAGGTCTCATAGTAGTGAGGGCTTCCTTATGGAGTCACATGAACTTCACTCTAATTGCCCAGAATCACATAACCACAAAATTGTAGAATTAAGAGGGATAGATTCGTAGAATTTGGATGGGACCTTGAAGATCATCTAATCCAACTCCCTCATTTTATTAAAGGGGAGATTGAGGTCTAAAGAAGAGATGTGAATTCTAAAGGACACACCAGTTTTAAGGGAAAAAATCAGGCTTCAAACCAAATTACTTTTGACTACAAATATAACACTCTTTCCATCACACTTCAGAAATCATCTGGTACAGCCAATATCTGAAGTACGCATTTTTTCTATGACATTCCCCACAAGTGACATTTATTTTTTCCCACCAAAAAAAAAAAAAATCAAAGTTATTATTGGTATCTTCCTCTCACAAAAGATTCTGACTCTGGGCTCAGGTAAACCTAAATCCTTTTCTAGGGGAACCTGAACCCTACAAAAGAGGTCAGACTTACAACAAAAATCTTATCAACAGCTGTCTTAGTTCTCAAACAGTCCTGTGGTCACTCACATAAATGACATGGAAAGCACAGATGAATCCTAAGTCTAGAGGACTTAATCAGAACCTTAATGGGATATATTAAATGTGTGGTTCTCTTAAGTGTTGAAAAAAAAAAAAAAAGCAAAGACAGGTAGTAGAGGTAAAACCAGCCTTACAAACAGGCAAAGTGGACAGTTTTGTGCTGTGATTTAAGACCTGACCAGAAGACCCCTTCTACCTAAAAAATATTTCTCCCATTAGCTTGTCACTGCAGTCTGAAATTCCACTGTTAGAGATTTATTCCTTTAAGTAAAAAATTCCCTTCTCCCTCTGGTCTTTTGAGATGCAAATACTCCTGGAAGGAGTAACCCGTTAATTTACAAATGTCTAACAGATGCTTTCTTCCACATGAAGGGAATGAGAGAACACTGGGCTCTTGGGAGAGAAAAGATACTAAAATGAGGAAAGAGGGCACAGGAAGGGGACTTAGGATGAACCAATGAAAAACTGCCTCGTCTACAATTTTACCTTAAGCTGCTCCTGACCATAGGGTCACTGCCCTGCTCCATCTTCAGTAACAACTAGGTCTGCTCCTATTGAAGGGGAGTAGGATATAGACAGGTAAAAAATGAGAAAAATCTGTCACCAGCCCCTCAGGATCTGCTAGTAGAACAGCCTTCTCAGGCAGGATGGAATATTTTGAGTCTGTTCTGAGTCTGTCCCAATCACCTTGTATCATAGCCTTACCCACTTTCTGTCTCATTCCATAAAGCCTCTTGTGAAGTTACTGCAGGACTCTTAAGTGAAATCACCACCATCATCATCGCTGACATTTATATAGCACCTACTGCATGCCAGGCAATATGCTAAACACTTCACAAATATTTTTTCTCATTTTATCCTCATAACAACTTGGGAGTGATTATAGGTAGAGGTATTATAACCATAATAATAGCAAGCTATTATTATTCCTATTTTACCAATGAAGACATTGAGGCAAACAAAGGCTAAGTGACTTGCCCAGGGTCACACAGCCAAAAAGTGTCTGAGTCCATATTTGAATGCAGCCCTTCCTGACTCCACACTGGGTGCTCTCTCTACTGTGTCACCTCAATGCTTCTTACTAAAAGCTTAATATTAAAAAATCTTAGCATCAAAGAATCTTAGAGTTGGAAGATAGTTCCCACTACAGATATGCCCTTGGGCAATTATCTACTCTTTAAATACTTCCAGTGACCTAGAACTCACTTCTTTTAGGGGAAGCCTATCCCATTATTGTCCTGGACCAGTCCATATGGGCACCTCCCAGAAAGAAAAGTTTCCCTACCTACACAAATAAACAATTCTCTTGAACTTACAGTCTTAGGGAATTATCTGAGGGCACTGAAAGGCACTGAAATGACATCTCTCAATTAATTGATAAGTATTTCTAATTCCTGCCAATTTCTTTGAAAGGACAACATTTTCTTCCTTGTAATTTCCCCATTTGGTTTCGGTTTAGTCCAGAGGAATAATACCGAAGGAACCTAATCCCTCTTTTATGGGATGGCTCTTCACATATTTGAAGGTTGTCTTTTTAGAATTTTGACAGGGTTATAGAGTAAGGTTACAAACTTTGCTATTTTCCCCCTTTGAAAATATGAACTTTTTTTCCCCAGTATTTGAGACACTACTTTCCTCCTCCATGACTTCTTTTTCTTTTTTTGAGCTTTTGTATGGTTTTCCACTCTTCCTGTGGGTTTTTTTTTTTCTTCTACGTATTTTGCCTCTACTTGGCACAGTGGATACAGCACTGGACCTGGAGCCAGGAAGACCTAAATTCAAATCTGGCCTCAGGTACTTACTTACCTCTGTGACTTTGGTCAAGTCACTTAACCTCTGTTTGCCTGTTTCCTCAAATGTCAAATGGAAATCATAATTGCACCGGCCTCCAAGGATCCTACTAAGGATCAAATGAGACATATTAGCACCATGCATAGCACACAGTAGGCACTATATAAATGCTAGCTATTGTTAATAATGTAATGAATTCTCACAGTTTAATTCTGTCTTTTGCTTTTTCAAACATTTTATTTAGCAATTTATTTTTTAGTGCTTTAAATTCTTCAATAGTTTGGTGGCCTGGGTGATTTCTCACTTAAGAGTTATAATGTCTATCCTTATTTATTCTATATTTTCACTTATTCCTTAGAGTTATTCGGGATTTTCTTAGAAGCACTGTTGTCTCTTTTGCGAGTCTCATAGACTTTGTCTTAACACCCTCACTTTCCTCAGAGGATTCTGACTCAAGTTCCTTTGTTGCTAAGTATTTCCTTATGGAAACATCTCTTTTCTTTGAGTGTTTGCTGTTGCTGTCTTTTAGTTCATTTTTTGTCTCTTTATCTGACTTTGCTTACTTCTCTCTGACTTCCATGCAGTAAACAATGCTATTTTTTTACCATCAGTTCTTTCCCATTTTGTAGGCCCTGTGCTATTTTACTCTTCCCCCAGCCCTTACTTTTTATTCTCTTTTCTCTTAGAACACCTGAAGTGGATGAGGACAAGTGGTCAGTATGACCTGTTGAGTCACTGCTACTGTATGGTGTCACTATAGCTGGATCTGTTCTCCACCTTGAGTTCCACCCCTTTGTCTAAGGAGGACTTTCTTCAGTCCTTGGGTCATAAAGGCATTATTGGGTAGAGTCTCCAAAGACACATCTGTGGGAAATGCTCAGAGAAGTTTGCAATGGGATCTCTTCATCACCTTTCTCTCACTCCTGCAGACTGCCTTTTTCCTCCTCTGCTCCATTAAATAGTTAGGAATCTCTATTCTCTTCTTCCAAAATCTTCTCCCCTGGGACATTGTTAATGGTAAAGTACAAAAGCTAATGACTAACACTGCAGTTGCCAAAAGGGATATAAAACAGTCCCCCAAACTACCTGCCCAGAGCTTTTGGAGGTAGAGAGGCTGGTTCGTAGATCTAGAGAGAGAGACAGAGAGACAGAGAGGGAGACAGACAGAGACAGAGAGACAGACAGAGAGACACACACAGAGAGATAGAGAGAGAGATAGAGAGAGAGAGAGAGATGGATGGATGGATAGATAGATAGACATATATGTATATATCTGTATATATTAAAATATTACCCATGGTGGTTCTTCCGGTTTTTTTCTTCTTGTCATTGTTGTCATTATTTGTTCCATTTGTGTGTATTACCTCTTTCTGTCATATTTATTCCTCCCTCTCCATGACTACTTGAAAATTATCAACAATTGTTCCATAAACAACTCTACAAATTCTCTACCTCCAACTCCGCACCCTCCTCCTGCTTAGAGATTTGAACTCATTTAAAATCATTCAATGTTCTTTTACTATTGGGTTCACCTATTGTGGTTCATGCAATGAAAAGGATTTAGAGGTAGAAGACGTGGATTCAAATCTAGCCTTTCCCACTGGACAGTACTAGATGACCATGGGCAAATAAACCACTTAACTTCTGTGGCTGTCCATTAAATATATATGTTTATATGTATGCATGCGTGTATGTATGTGTATATGTATGTATATATGTGTGTACGTAGGTGTAGTATACATTTTTAAGTTTAATCTGTATTATTACCATTTTCCTCATAATTTTCTAAAGTCTACCAGGGGTGGGGAACCATGGTCTTGAGGACATATACGGTCCTATATGTCCTCAAGTGCTACCCTTTGATTGAATCCAAACTTCACAGAACAAATTCTTTTATTAAGGTCTCAAGGCTACAGCTTCCCCACCTCTGAGTCAATCAACAAAATAATAAATCCATCCCTGATGTGTAACATTGCCAAATTCCAAGCTGTAAATGCTCACAATGAAAACAAATCAAAACAATAAGTTCCAATACATCCCTAGGAGAAAGGCATCTGGGAGGGGATGGGGGGGAACCATGAAAGTCTTCTTGTAGAAAATGGCTCTTGAACTGAGTCTATAAGTTCCAAGAGGCAGAAGAGAAGAAGTGGGGGGGGGGGGAGGCATTCCAGGCATGGGAGATGGCTAGTGCAAAGTCGAGGATGGAAGAAGGAATGTTATGTATGAGGAACAATAAGGAGGACATTATGCCCAGCCCATAGAGTACATGGAGGAGAGTCAGTATAATAAGGCTAGAAAGGCAAAATCAGAGCAGGTTGGGAAAAACTTTAAAAGCCAACCAGAGGAGTTTATATTTAATCCTACAAGTAGTAAAGAGTCTGGAGTTTGTTGAATGATGGGAAAAAGAGAGACTAATTAGACCTGCTCTTTAGAAAAATCATTTCAATTGCTACCTATCTCACAGTGCCGTCACAAAACTTGGATAGGATTAGGTTCCTCTAAGCATGCTACATAAATTATTTATTTATTTATCAAGCAGTGGGTCAATTCCTTCCTTATTCATGCTCTTGCTTGCTTCAAATATAGTTTATTCACTGTATGTGTGTGTGGGTGTGGGTGTGTATGTGTGTGTGTGTGTGTATGTGTGAGAGAGAGACTTGGTCTCCCTGTCTCACCCATGCTGGAGGCTCAGTGACCACTAATTGGCCTGGTCCCAGCTACTGAACTTCACAGGTGCTTTTAAACTGCTTCATTTTTCAACATTCACTCCTCCTTAGGAAACTTGATGCCCCTCAGCTCCTGGAAACGTTACCACATTGATGCTGAATTTGACTGGACACCCAATCACCCTTAGCCTACTACAGGTCAAAACTCCCACCTCAAGCAATCCACCACCTTCAGTCTCTGTAATGGCAGGAATTATAGGCATGCACCACCTCACACAACTCTAAACATCGTTGGGTTATTTGAGGTTTTTTTATCCTTTGTTATCCTTGGCATTTTTTACAATCTTCAACTCATTCTGGGCTTTAGCATTCCTGATGTTACTCTTTTTTTAAAATTCAATTTTATTTTATTTTTCGTTCTAAATTCCTGATGTTACTCTTCGATAGTTTCTGCCACTCTATATAATTTTTCTTTGGCTATGTGTTGTTCCATCCATCTTTTGAATTTAGGCACCTGCTTATTTTTTGCTAGAAATAATCTGAGAATTCCTTGTGTAGCAAGCAACTTCTTTAGATACTTTCCCCTTTATTTTCTCATTGAGGAAATAATAATATTTGCTAATATAGCATATTATATTTATGTATAATTTATATTTTACATCTACAATTTGTTTGAATTATATATAATATAATATAATATTGTATAGTCTATATAGTGATATATGTCTTACAAAACTCTCAGGTTTGCAAATGGCTTTACTCATATTATTCCATTTGACCCTCATGACAACCTTAGGAGGAAGATGCTATTATTATCCCTGTTTTTCAAATGAAGAAACTGGGGCTGAGAGACTAAGTGACTTGCCTAGGGTTATATAGATAATGTCGGAGACAGGATTTAAGGTTAGGTTTTCATGACCCCAAGTCCAACATTGTATCACCTATACCACTTGCTTCCTCATTTATGAACCTTTATGATTGTTGGCCAGCATATCCTGTTAATTCTATGGATTCACGATTTCATTCATGTGGCTACTTTCTCCACTGATTCAGATTGCATCTCCTCTGAGTCATCTGTGCTTTTAGGATCCCAAGGGTTCCAATTTACCATTCAGGCATTCTCTCTTTCATTCTTACTCTATGACCAACCCACCACTTATTTCTGTAGCGATAAGAACAGAGACTATACCTGTGATTTCATTGGTTTAGGGAATTCCCAGGTGAGCAAATTCCCTCCACCAATGCAGGTAAGCACCTTCTCTGCAACTTATAGTCTTAGGAGGGTTGCTTAGGGCACTGAAGGGGTTAAATAATCCAGTCAAAAGCAGTCAGTATGTGTCAGAGTCAAGATTTTAATCCAAGTCTTCCAAAATTTAGGTCAGCTCTCTGTCTACTATGGCCTGTAAAGGTACAATGTGTTGGAGGTTTCACAGATGTTGAATTTGGATCACTGTAATATTATGGAACCATCATGTGTAGTAAAAATATCTTTGCATTATCTTTTGTACCACTTTAAATGTGCATAAATGTCAGTAACGTGTTTGAGTCTCCTTAAACCCATGATACATCTTTCCATTGTGTTTGAAATTGTTCATAATTTAGATTTTTTTCTGAGATCTTGATATTTCATAGTTCATAGCCCTTTAGCATGATCAGGAGAAGACTGGTGTTAGATATTGGAGAATACTTGATGCTTTTGTAGCATCCAGTGGTTTGAGATGACGCAATTTCCCAAGTGACATTCAAACCGATCTCTGTCTCTTACGTAGTTGTAGGCCCAGCTCATTTTACATAGTTAGCTGCTCATAGTGGTATGGAAGTAAAGACTGGGTTTTCAAAGGCTAAGACACATGAAGATTTGTTCTGCCAAGCCAGAAAGCCTTCCTCTGTGGACCTGGCAATATGTAATGCATGTACTCCCTGAAGAAGTATAGCGAAATACAACTTCTCAACACCAGAAGCTTATTATTAGGATTACTAACCAATAGCTAACATTAGTGCAGGGCTTTGAGGTATGATCTTATTTGATTCTCAAAACAACCCTGTGAGGTAGGTACTATTATTTATTCCCACTATACAAATGAGGAAACAGGCCCAAGGTCACACAGCCTAGTAGGCATATGGTAGATTCAAATTCAAGCCTTTGCTGCTTCAAATCTATCACTTCAGTCACTATCACATTTAGCTACCAGATGATGAGTTTTTTCCTTTGATCATGGTGATTCATGAAAATGGACAAAAATACAAAATGATCCTCAGTCAGAATGCTTATTTATCTTATGAATAAAATAGATTCAAAGCTAGAAAGAACTGCGGGCATGAGTAAACCATGCCTCAAATAGATAAAGTCACTTGTCTGTTTGAGGTAGCAAGGCACTGAAAATAGCATACGTGTTTACAAACAGCAAATATTTTTGAATAAGTAATAGTAATAACTCACATTAAGCATTATAAATGATATCCCCACAACTTGGTGAAATAATCTATATGTCATTATTTTCATTTTATAACTCCAAGTCTAGTCCAAGGCCAGCGCTCTTTGATCAATCATCCAATAAACCAATTTGAACTAAAGTATGAATGACTGAAGATAATTTTCATGTTTGCATCATCACAAAACCTTGACCTAAAGAAATAAGTAAAGTGAGAATTTCACATACCAAGGGCTGTCAGAAAAAAAAATTATTGTTGTTTAAGTGATGCCATTAAGAAGTTGGTAAGTTTTTTTGCTTCATTGACATCTTTTCTGGGGGAAAAAACCTGCAAATCAAACCCTCTTCATCATATAGAGAAGCAGCCAAGTAACAATAACTGAGGGGCAGTTTGTAGCAATGTGTTCAGCATTCTGCTCCAGTCGTTCCTTAATCTTCTGCCAAAGAAAAGGGAAATACATAACTCTTTCTGCTTTCAGGAATCTCATTCCTAGTTTTTCAGTAATTTAAAGTTTGGCTTCCTTTTAGTCATCTTTCTCTACCTCACAGGACATCATTGTGCATATTATTCCTCCAGTTCTACCTATTTCACCCTGAATCAGTTTATACAAATCTTCCCATGTTTCTTGGAATTCCTCTGAATTGTCATTTCTTACTGCATAATACTATTAGATTCCATGCATATGCCGCTGTTAAGTTTTTTTTTTTACCATACTATGCAGCATTTCTTCAACATATAAGTGGTCAAAGGGAATTAAAGAGGGTTTTTTTTTGTACAATACACTCTCTGAGGTCCACCTTACACCTTGTGGATTGGCAAAGATGGCAGAAATGGAACCCTTCTGAGTTGGAGATGCTGTAGGAAAATAAGCATGTTAATGTCCTGTTGGTACAGCTGTGGAATTGGCCCAGTGATTGAGAACTATGCAAGGGAAGTTCATAAACTATTCAAAGCTCTTGTTGAGCAATATGACTGCTAACAAGCAAACCACGGGACTTGAAGTCTGAAAGAGACGAGTTCAAATTCCACCTCAAATATCTACTGGTTATGTGACCCTGGGCAAGTAACTTCATCCCTCAGAATTAGCTTCCTCATCTTTAAATGGAGGGTGATACTATCATCTTCCTTGTAGGACTGCAGTGAGGTTCAGATGCCATAACATATGTAAAATACTTTACAAATCTCAAAGCTCTATGTAAGTAATAATAGTAGCATCGTTTTTATTACTAGATATATATCCCAAGAGAGTCAAAGACAGTGAGTCAACAAACATTTAAGTGTTTACTTTGTGCTATGTGCTAAGGATACAAAGAAAGGTTAAAAAAAATGGCCCCTGCCCTCAAGAAGCTTACCTTTAAATGGGTGAGACATGTCCATAACTACCTTGTGTGTGTTCATCCTTGGTTGCCTGAAGAAGACCATGCCATCAGAGAAATGATGACATGACTTGCACTTGACTTTGTTTTGAGTGAGGGAGGGCTGTCCAGGTCACCAGCCTCACTTCTCCTCCAGAGTCATCTGAATCTAGTGACCAGATAGTCCTCAGGATGAGGCAATTGGGGTTAAGTGATTTGCCCAAGGTCACACAGCTAGTGAATGTCAAGTGTCTGAGGTGAGATTTGAAGTCAGGTCCTCCTGACTCCTGCACTGGTGCTCTATCCACTGCACCACCCAGCTACCCCATCCATAACTACGTACATACAAGATCTATACAGTGTAGATAGAAGTTCATCTCAGAAGGAAGGCATTAACAGTGGAGGGGCTTAGATTATAAATTCCCCGAGAGAAGGGGCTGTCTTTTGCCCCTTTTTGTAACACCTAGAATTTAGCACAGTACCTGGTCCATAGTAGGTGCTTAATAAATGGTTGTTGATTGATTAATTGGAAAGACCTCTTGCAGAAGGCAGGATTTAAGCTGAGTCTTGTAGGAGAGTGAGGAAGAGGGTTAGATGTTAAGATCAGAAAAAAATGATGGAGAAGATGATTTCAAAGAGATATAGAAAGATGGATAAGAACTTGCATCACAGTATGAAAAGAGTGGAACCAGAAGACAAAGTCATTTTATACCATTGATATTATAAAAAAAAAAAAAAACCAGCTTTGAAAGACTAAGAACACATGATCAACCATGATTCTAGCAGACTGAAGAAGGAAAGCACAGCCTAGAAGCCTGTGATATCATCATCACATGACAGAGAAGTGACAGATTAAAGGACTTAATATATAGAATAAGAAATGCCTTATTGGATGTGACCAATGTGGAAATTTGTTTTCCTTAACTGGCCCTATGTGATATAAAGGTAAAATACCTCCCGCTTGCATGTTCTCCAGTGGGAGAGGGGAGGTAGAAGAGAGAAAAAAAGTGAATGCTTGATCATTGAAAAAAATAAAAGAATAAAACAATTTTCAAAGATTGGAAAGTCAGGCAAGTACTAGCCTCTAAAGAGATTTAAAAGTCATATAGATGTGGCTAATGCAGCAATTTGTTTCGCTTGACTATCTCTACAGTATTTGAAATGAATTTTGTTTTTTTTACCTTCTCAATGAAAGAGGGAGGAGAAGGAGGGGAAGGAGAAAGGGAGAGAATCTGAAACTGCAAATTAAATAACCATTAATTTTTTTAAAGCAAACAGATTATATTTTATAAGGAAAGGAACAGGAAGCCACTGGAGTTTCTTGAACAGGTGGAGGTGATCTGAAACAGAGGTCCAATATAGGCGAAATTATTCATGTCAGGGCAGCTAGGTGATGTAGTGGATAAATCGTAGCCTGGAGTCAGGAAGTCCTGAGTTCAAGTCCGGCCTCAGATACTTACTAGTTAGTTGTGTGACAATGGGCAAGTCACTTAACCCTGTTCATCTCAGTTTCTTCATCTATAAAATGAACCAAAGAAGGAAATGACAAACCACTCCAATATCTTTGCCAAGAAACCCCCAACTGGGGTCACGAAGAGTGAGACCCAACTAAAAAGACTGAACAACAGCAAAATTCATAGCAGCACTCTCTGTAGCAGCAAAATGTACATCCAGAGACAGATGATTTTGGGATGGTAGAGCGTTCCAGCTCTCCACGACCCACACCAGGTCAGCAACCACTTCTTGATGGGTGACTTCCGTAACTTTAGCGAAGTCTTTGCAATGCAGCTGCCTTGGCTGCCTTGCTGCTTCAGAACAAATGGTAGGGAATCAGATTCAACAAAATCCTTCATTGCACGCTTAGGGTGTCATCCTTCATCTACCATGCTGGCCCTTCTAACCTGCCATTAGCAGGGCACAGGCTTTCTTTGCCAGCAGGGTTGATGAATTTGGGCTGCTCAGTCTGCAGCTTCTAAATCCTCTGTGACCACCAGTTCTGCACTGAATCAATGTGCTTGGCAGAGGCATAAAGCCGTGAGCTCCCTTGCTTCCAGGACATAGTGTGGTGATTTTTTAAAAGTTATTCAGAACATTTCCTACAGGGCATGAATAAAATCAATTTTGGAAGCACCATTTCCAAAGATTTTGGCTGAATGCTTTGTAGGATGCTTTTCATTACAAGGCAGTGTATCATACAAAAAAGTTAAAAAAGAGAAAGAGCTTCATTTGCAGTGTTGCTGAAACAGGTATGTTCTTTCGGTCATACAGGACTAAAAAATGTGGTTGAACTTTGTTCAAAATTAAGAAGCACTTGTTAATTGCTACAAGGCAAGAGTTTTAGGTCAGGAGGCAGGGGACCTCAGTTTGAATCCAGGGTGTTTCGCTTACTTCCTGTGTGACCTTGGACAAGTTCTTAACCTCTCTGGGCCTCAGTTTCCCATCCGCAAAACGAAGGGGTCGGACTAGATCTCGCAGGTCTAAATCAATGATCCTATCATCCATAATGATTGTGATCTTATAAATTATCCCTTTTCAACTTCTGGGCAAGTTAAAAGGCAGTGAATAAGAATTTGAAATGGGATGCTTAAGCTTACTAAAACCAGCTCAGGGGCAAACCCTTTCACCCCAAAGGACCTGGGAAACAAAATACTCAAGGGTTTAAAATGTAACTGTGGGAAATATCTCCAAGCTAAATAGGGAAGAAGTAGGGTTGGGGGGAGCTGGGGAGTGAGGAGAGGGAAGGCAATTCTCCTGAGGGAAAGAAATGGATGTCTACATAAAACACCATTATGAGTAAAGGGAGGTTCATCACCATTGTTGTGTTGTGGTTTGTTGCGTGTGTGTGTGTGTGCGCATGTGCGTATGTGTGTTCCAAATCCCTCCAAAAGTAGTCCACTGAGATGTCAGAAACAGTGCACTCAGCTGGGGCAGCTGGGGAATTTGGGGATTTCCAGCACAAAGGACCATCAGCAGAACAGAAGTGGGGATGAGGATTCAGGCACATTGTTTGGCTAATGGACAAGGGAATAAATTCTCCCAGAACGTCCCTCTTCAACCCATTGGAAATGGAATCGCCCTTCAGATAATCTGCACGCCTATTTCTTTTTTCCATTTTCAATTTATAATAACAATAACGACCTAGACATAGGACATTTCCTGGGCTTTAATGACTGTCTGAGGTTAATGGCCCTCAACTACACCTCAGGCCATCAACTCCTCCCAGCTGGTCATTAATCTCCAGGAAATATCCTGTACCAGGGTCATTATTGCTTCAATATCAACTATCCCTTAAAAGCTTTATGGATTCTGCAAATACAGATCTCTTGCCAATAGAGGTTATAAAACCTGTTTAGAATTCTGAAATTATTTTGAATTTGACCTCATGGGGATGTGTTTCATTCAGACATAAAACTAACCTCAGAAAACACTCCCTATACTTTGTTTTCATTGATATGGTTCAAAGGAAAGGGAAAAAAAACAATCTATTCGACGTTATCAGAAAATAGACCAAGTCAATGAATATTTGAAATAAAAATGTTAACTTTGTAACTGGCAAGATTTCTTTGGGGCACTAGAATTTCACAGCTTTATTTTACAGAATATTATCGGTACAATGGTTAAATATCACTAGAATATCTATATGCAAAGACTTTTCCCCAAAGTACCAGTATCTTAAATTTACAACTTGACTCATGCATTTGTCTGTAGGTGCAAAGCCTGTATTTCTATATATGCATAGGTATTTCTGTCCCTAACTGGTCCCTAAAAAACTCCCCTTTGCTAAATGACAGATCATTTTATTTCAGAGACCTGCTTTAAGATTTGATGCTATGTGATATAAATCTTTGAAAAAAAAAAAAAACGCACACACACCATGGTATGCAAACTTTACTAGGGAGTAAATTTAAAGTATTAAGTTCCAAGGATTTGCAACATAGAATCGCTGTCAGGAGCCAAGAGAAACGTTAAATTTATAAAAAGCCAAATATGTTTTATGACCTACCTACCTAAACTCTTCTGGGGCTCCACCCCAGTATTAAAGCTATCTGTTATGTCATTAATTCATTCCCACCGGGATATTGCAAGAATTCAGATACCAAGTTTTGAAGTTAAAGGTAAAGAAACTGAGACAAATGGGACATTGCAGACTTATGCTTAAGGGATGATATGGTCAAAGCAATGGGTGAGAAAAATTATTTTGGCAAGAGCACTGATTACCATCTGCTTGGGGAATGGAGTTGGAAGCAGGAAATCCAATGAATAATGAGCTAAAATAAAATAATTCAAGCATGTGGTAACTAGGAGGAGATCAAAACGGGGACTAAAGATTTCAAAATAATAATTGTAGCAGCCCTCTGGACTTCTTTAACTTGCATGGTTTGGGTTCCCAGGGGTAATCTGCTACCTTGGGCTCTGTGAGTCTACAAACCCAATGCTAAGCCCCCACCAGGAACTTTCCGTTAACAATCAGTAAGTAGCTCTTGGCAAGGGAATTTACAGAAATGACTACAACCAGAATCGAAGAAAATATTACCCTCCTAAGTCTGGGATACACTCTCCCACAAATACACACAAAGTTCCTAATGAGAGTCCACTTAAACTTAGAGCAAAGTGGTAGTGAGGTACACATAATGGGTTACATATGTGGCAAAGGGAACTCAAAACTCCTGGTACTGTAGGGCTTGGAAGTACTTTCTGTCCTCAAAGATACCCAATGCTGAATTCTCGGGATCTGTTCCTCTACGTACCCTGATAGTTCATTGCCAGAGGTCACTCTCCCTGAAGGTACTTTCTACCTTGTATGGTGGCTCTCTGTATTTCTATCTGTCTGGAATAGAGCTCTGCTCCCCCTGGATGCAGTGTTCTCTACAGGTCCATTATCTTCCCTTTAGAACCATATATGGCTAATGTTAAAGATCAAGGGAAAAGAAATCCCACCCCCAATTTCAAGTCTGTCTTCCACAAACAGCTCCTAATTATAGTCTATCCCACTCTCATATTTAAACTTCTCTGAATCTTAAGTATGGTGCTTAGCTATAGAAAGCCCTCACAGGTACAGTCATTTTGATATCTCAGCCAATTCAGTTGTTCCTTTCTTGACTTAATCAGAGACATATTCACACCTGATAAAAGAATCAGGGCTTAGATACCCCTCTTGCAACCAATTTAGCACCTCATTAATATCTTATGACTACATTATAAGCCTTTTATGAGATCAAATGAATTGGGAGGACAATTCCCTCCCTTACAGTTACAATATCAACACAATAACAGCTTCCAAAGCCTAGATGCACAAGGGCATAAATTTAGAGTTAGAAAAGACCTCAGAGATCAAATTGTTGATTTTAAAGATAGTTCAATGACTTGCACAGGGGCACAGAAGTAATAAGTATTGAAAAACCAGGATCGAAACAAGATTATCCTTTGACTCCAAATCTTTCTATGTATTTTTTTTTATTCCTGAGCTGATTCTATCTGGCTTTTTATGTACCCAAGTGAAGGGCAAATAGGAAAAAAGAAAAATAATGCTTCCAACATATTTCTAGCAGAAAATAACACATTAAAAAATCTCCAAGTTTCCGTTCCAAAAAATGAAAGAAAAAACCACAGTTTGAAAAGATAAGTTTGTCCTAAGAATAGTCTCTCCTTTTAATGCACATTGTGGACAATATACAGGGGGAAATTCTTTGGAGAATTATCATATCAAGTTCAGCAAACAATAAAATAGAATGAGACATAAATTATATTGTCCATGGGGTATGATTTTGTTTTGTTTCATTTAAAAAAAAAAATGAAAGATCCTCCAAATGAGGTCCAGCAATGTCTCCATTTGTGCAAATGGACACATCCCAACATGTGAGGCATAAAGTGTGCAACAAAGAGGAGGACCACGTGTAAATTTATGTATAAATTTATGTCAAAGCTAAAACCTATCCTTTGAAAGGACTTTATAACAAAAGAGTTTCTAAGGCTATTATTTCTACTGAACAGTAAGACATCAATCCATTTCAACACTGAAGCATTTAGCAATATTGGAAAATAAATTTAAAAGTGTTTTTTTATGAAGTGTAGGATTAATAGTGATTTGAGAGTTACATTTAATGTAAAATTTAGGAAAAATACTTTTCTTCCCTAGAGTTTGAGAACTGAGCATCATTGTTCATTTTCATTATCTTCCACTAACCGATCATATCTAAGGTTCAGATTAGCAAGATGACAGCAAGAGAAACAGCTTTATAAAGTACAGACCAAGGGTCACTTATCTTGGAAAGAACAAGAGACATAACTGACCTTATAAGCTATATTCACCCATTTCAAAGGATTCAATGAGGAGCCCTTGCCATATAGAATATGATTAAAATGCAATAAGTTTCCATTTTCTATTCCATTTTCCTAAGCTCATAGGAGAGCAGGAAAGTGCTTGTATGGTTAGGGGGCAGAGGGATGCAGTGGGAGAGAGAGAGAGAAAGGAGGAAAGGTTCGTTGGGTTGAAGGAGCAGTATTATAAGGGGAAAACCTATTATTGAGGCTGTTCAATTGACTAGCTCTATGATTTCTGGCAAAACATTTTGCCTCTCTGATCCTTGACTTGCCCATTTATAAAATAGAGGTCAAATGATTTTCTTAGTTCCCTGAATAGGGATTCCAGATTGAGAATTCATTCTAATATTCAGTTGTGTTTATTGAATAGTTTTAGAAAATATATAGTTTTATTCCACCTTAAAGCACTGTAGTTTAAGTTGGTGGTTGGTTTAAAAAGATCTGGTTTACTCATGAATTGTGATAAAGACTTAAATAAAATACTAAATAGAACATGTTTTGTAAACTTTAAAGCTCTAAATAAAGGTTGGTTTTTATTATTACTTTAAAATGATTATTTGTGGCAGGTCAAACAAGGAAATTCCTGCGGTCTGTTTCCAGCTCCATTCCAAGTGCCTACCGTTGAGTACACTTCAAGGAAAAAGCAATATTCCAAGATTTCCAGAAGAACTTTAAACCTTAGGTCCTTGAAGAAAAAGTAAGGAAGATAAGAATGGATCATAAGGAATTCTGAATGGTGAGAACAGGTTACCAATAATGAGATCATACACTCCTGCTAGGCTCATTGCGCCTCTTTAGCATTCCCAAGCTGCATAAAAGATGAGGATGGATGGCAGAAGGACACAGAAACAATTGCCAAAGTGGGATAGAGCAATGCCAAGCATTGTGAGCAGCCATAGCCTTCTCCTATTACACAAAGAGACCCTACCAAGAGCAGCTGGAATATCTACCTTGATACTTGATAACCCAGTCCATTTGGGACACACATACAATGCCCATGAGGCAGGAAACCAGAACTAGCTACTCCACCAGGATATACAATAGCCCCCAATGAAACTACAGCCCTAGACTGGAGAGTGGACTGTCTTTTTCACATTAGATTCCATGTGGTACAATGGATAAGAAAGGGAGATTTGGTGTCAGGAAGACCAGGGTTCTTCACTTTGCTCCAGTGGCTTTTGCAAATCTCTTACTTCTTCATATTCTATAAGCCTGAGAGAACAATTGCTATAGGTGAGAGACAGTGGGGCATAGCATATAAAGGGAGAGTCAGGAAACCTTAATTTCACCCACCTTTGATGCATATGTGAGCACATCATTTAACCTTTCAGTATCCAAAAAAGTCTAGAACTTTCTGAGAAGTTATTAACCTGTGTTGGTGGAGAGAATTTCCAGGCAAAGAGTTTCCTACATGGATAAAATCAAATGTCTGAACCCAATTAAAAAAATAATACAGATGGGGTAGCAAGGTGGTGCAGTGAATAGAGCACCAGGCCTGGAGTCAGGAAGACCTGAGTTCAAATCCAGCTTCAGACACTTACGGGCTCTGTGACTCTGGGCAAGTCACTCAAACGTGATTGCCTCCAAAAATAAATAAATAAATATTAAAATAAAAAATACAGATAGATAAAAAGATGGAGTTATAGATAATCTATGGATATATCATCAGTCAGTGTGGTATAGTAGATAGAGCTGACAACAGGAATTCAAGGGGTTCAGGTCCACCCTCTGAAACCTATTGGTTGCATGGCCCTATGCCGATCGATTGACCTTGCAATATCCCCCAACAACTCTCTAAGACTATAAATCACTGTTGTTGATTTGACCTGGGAGAGGGAGTTTCCTCATGCAAAGCCGCCTACATGACATTACAGGACTGGACCAGAACCCACCAGGCAAGATTATTGTGAGGCTGAAATGACCTCATGTACTTGAAAGCACTTTTGAATATCATGAAGTGCTATGACAATATCAGTTGTTTATTAATGAGCTAGACTTGTCTATGTATGTGAAACAAAGAAGACAGAAGTGAAAACCTTCCTGGTGACACTCCTACTATCCAGGGCATAGAAAAATTGCCAACTAGAAATGAGATCTTATAGTCGCATCATACACCTTGGCAGGCCATCTCTTTTGTCAAGAGGTAGCATCGCTTCCCCCGCCACTAGAAATATCCTATCCACAATCACTCTAAAATCCTCAGAAAAGTCCGCAGTTACCAGCTTATCTTTGGAAGACCGTCAAGGAGAAAGGCTCTCTGGGAAGGAGATCCCAATTTTTTTTCATTCCAGTTAAAGATTCTATCCAATACATTAATAGCCACAATAACCTTGGTCCAGGGCATTTCCTGAAGAAGCTCTAACCAGCTGGGGTTAATGAACTCTCCCTATCATTAATTCCTAGGAGAGGCCATTGGCCTGAATTGGTACTTAATTACTCTTCTGTGTACAGCTTCATAAAGCGGTGAAATACCTTCTTTCAGGAAGGAGGGAGATGGTAATGGGGGTCATCAGAGGCCATTAATTTTACAAATAGTTTGTTAGAAACTACAGTATGTTAAGAAGTCACATTGGCCCACAAATCAATTCAGGATAGCCCTTATTAGTAGGAACCTACAACTCCTTAGGTTTTTCTAGGCATCTCTCTGTGGATTATCCATAGGGAAATACCAATTTTGCAGATTCCAGTCAAGTAGTTTAGTTTAGATACATAAATAGAAAGATTAATAGATAAGGGCTCAGCTTTCTCCTCTCTCTCCTCCAAAAAAATAAATATATGCATTTTTCTCAGACCAACAAAAGTATTTTCTTATATGCAAAAGGACTCAGAAAAAAATGAAATATATCAAAAGATGAGAAGATCGGTTCCTATGTGACTCTGTAAGCCATATTATCCTAGGATAATCGATTTAGACGAGGGCTGCTTTGGAGGCCAACCCCCTCCCCATCACCCCCACTACCATTTTACTGATGAGGTAACTAGGCTCCATAAATTTTAAGTGACTCACACCAAGGTCACACAGATGGAAGGGGCAAAGACTGTATCCAATCCCAGATCCTCTGATTCAAAATGCAAAACCATTTCCAGTGCAACATGCTACCTCTGCAATGGTTTCAGTGGAGTCTGGCTCTTCGTTGTACCATGGGCTACAATGCAACACCCGAACAGAAAGTTGAAAGACAATGGTATGATCCAAAGCCTCACCGGAATGAGGCCATCCAGCATGTTTTCTGTCACATCTGTCCCCTAATAAGACTGCTTCCAAAAAAATGATGCAGCCACATCACTAGACAATTTTTCAGAGTATCTAGTAAGTGGTGTAATGGTGACTGTCAATCATCTCTTTTAACCCTACTCTCTTCAATATCCCCATTATATTGAATAATCAAGAGTTGATTGCATATGTATGCATATGGTTGCAATGTCCTAGTGTTCTTCAGAGGAAAATTCTATTTTAACTATGTAATTTCAGTCAGAAGCAGCAGAAAATCATGATTAAAAGGTCAGAGAGACTTTAAATTCAGGTTATATATTAAGAGCTCATATTCAAATGCAATAGCTGGTATCCACACACACATGCACACGCACACACTCACAAATAACCCAGATCCTAGCACAAGATGACACTACACATTCCTCATAAGAACTCACCTAATGAATCCCTACCCAGAGCCCATAACACTAAAAACCCATCAAACAAGAGTTGAAATGAGAGAAAAGGTCCTCAGCCCAAAATATACCTTGAGATAACTCTTACTCTGGAGTCCAATAAAGTTCACAGACAGTCTGGGACCAGACTGACAGTTCTGTTTTGTTTTGTTTTTTCAACCTAATTAACCTATCTGGACTCTCTTTCTGCTGGTAATTCTTTCAAGAACCTAGGGTCCCCTCCAAAGTTCAAGGAGGCATCAGAAGGCTCTTGGGAAGGGTATAATTCTTAAGATGAACAAGGCTTCCGACAACAAAAGGTGTATCCATTATACAAGGACCAGTCTCACTAAACCCAAAAGGGAATCCTCATGAGGATGACCAGCAACTGATATAATTTTTACTTATGGCCACTAATAACCCATGGAGGGATTAAATGCATATTAGTGAAAGGAACACACAGCTACAAAATTACCTTCCAAAGGGGATTCAAGAACTGTATGAGAAAGCTCTTTGTACATTATAAAGCATTTTAGAGGGAGTCCCAAAGTTTTAAAAACTGAAAACTAGAGTTAGATTTTTGAGACACCCTTTACAAATGTAATGTAATTACCATCCCCAGAGAGACAGTGTGACATAGTGACAACCTCAAAAAGAGGAAGACAGGCTTAATTCCTGGCACTCATAATGACTATGTGTCTGTCACTTGGCAAGTCACCCAGCCTCTGGACAAGTTGACTGTCCAACCTTCCAATGATTCCAGGTAACTCTTTAAGATTACATATAAGTCACAAGACAGTTCTTTGTCTTTGTAGAAGGATCTTCCTCAGCAAGAGTTAGTTCCCTATGCAAAGTGAAATCACTGATCTGAATTAAGAGAGTGACTCCAAAAGATGAGCTGACCAAAGTTACAGAATCAACTTTATAGCTGGGTGTACCTGTTGATGTCCAGTCAGGAAGCTGCACCATGGTGATGGGGATGTGCTATTACCACCCAACCTCCTATGACATGTTGCCCCACCCTACTCTGGAAGACACAACAGATCCAGCCTCCCCTGAGGGAACTAAGCAGTCTGTATCCAACAACAGGAAGGTGACCTCTCTCTCTGAAGGTCCTGAAATTCAGTTGGAAGATTGAGTTGGGAGACAGAAGAAACTCTAGATAAGCCAGTGTTCTGGGGCAGTGGGGGGAAAAGCACACATCTGGAGGGAGGTGGGATCTGAGGAAAGCAAGAGGGAAGAAAAAGCAAGAGGACCAGGGAAAGAAACATTGAGGCCCTCACTTCTTTTTCTCACTTGACTTTGGGCCAAGGAGCGTTGTCTTGACTTCTCTGAACCCTGGTCAGAAATAGAGGGTGTTGTTTGTTACCGAAAATACAAGGTTATGGATGCTGGGCTCTAGGAGGAGGACAAAATAACCCATATGTTTACATGGTCCTTAAGGAAAGTCATGCACATCCATCCATGCCCATACTCCATGGGCCTTTAAAAAAAAAATGGGCTGGGCCTATTGGAAACCAGAGTCTAAGAGTAATTCCTTCAATTACCTCTGCTCCCTCGACTGTATTTTTTTAAATAAATTTCATGGGAATGTGTTAGTCATGTAATCAATGATTACATCTTATGTTGTATAGTAATATTTTATTTATTGAGAGGTCAGTGTACCTGTTTGCTGGTGGATGATTAGGCCTCCCCAAAATGTATCCTTTTTCTGGATAAACTGAGGTATAGAAGCAAAACAGGCAGAAAAGAAGAATCTCAGTGAGAATAAAGCTAAGGGTCAGGAGGCCTGGAGTTATCATGGCCTGGGTTTGAGGGCAAGAGGGAAATGGGAGCTGAGAAGTCTAGTTTTTCCCAAATCTACTGCTGTTCAAAAAACCAGGATGAGATCCACTTCTCCAATCCACTAGCAAATACTTCTCTGTATTGGCACTTTAGGAAAGTGATGATGGAAGAAGAAGAAGAAGAACAAACCCTGTTGGATAATGAGTGAGTGATGAGTCTCCTTGCAGACTTTGTCTCCGATGTGTCCTCTCGCCTCCTGCTTCTCTGTACCTCTTTCCTGTGCTCTTACCACTCTGATGACCTAGTGTCCCAATGCTGCCTGGACCACTGCAGTGCCACAGGCCTTATCGATACTCTAGAGAGTGTGTGTGTGTGCGTGTGTGTGTGTATGTACATATTTGCATGTATAGTATGTGTATGTATGTATATATGTGTGTATATGTGTATATATATGTGTGTGTATATGTGTATACATATATATATGTGTGTCTCTGATGTGTCTGTCCTCTTGCCTCCTGTTTCTCTGCACCTCTTTCCCCTGCTCTTACCACTCTGATGAATGACCTAGTATCCCAATGTTGTCTGGACCACTGCAGTTCCACAGGCCTGATCTATACTCTATAGAGTATGTATACATAAACACACATATATGTATGTATATGTATGTATATGCATGTATGTGTTTATGCATGTGTATGTATATGTGTGTATGTATATGCACATATATAATCCCTGAGAGTGAAAAAGCAATTTCAGAGAACAAATCCTGACTTTAGTTTCAATCCTCATATACCCTTATCAGACTAATGGAATAGGAAGGGGGACATTTTATAGGGAGGAGAGGGGAATTTTTCTGCCTTGGAATAATCTGGAGAAGGCTCAGGAAATATCTCCCTACCTATGTTGGTCAAAAGAGACTGGAGCAGATTAAATGGTAAAATTATGAAATCTCCCTTTCTGAGATATTAAAAGGGAAGGGGCACTGGTTTGTGTGTGATTCCCGATGGAAACAGACAGATGGATGACTTCTAGAAATCTTTTCTGACTCTATTATACATAGTTGTTTTCTAGTTTCTGCTACTTATCAATTTTTCTGATTGGAGTCTACAGGGCCTCCCAAAAGATGGAAATCCTACGTTTGGAACAGTCCAAGAAGACCCTTATCAGTTTGAACATGGACCTTGAAAAGGATCTGCAGAAAATAGATGAGGCAAACCAGTCTCTTCTGTTAAAAATTCAAAAAGAGGAAGATGAGAACCACAGGTGAAGGTTTGGGGTTGAATGAGATTAAGGGCGCAGCTCTTCTAGACAGATTGAAAGACAAAGGATGGAGATGAGGAAGATCTCTTGAAGTCTCCCTGCCTGCTCTTCAAGAGGTCAAATTCTATAAAAGAAAGACCTTCCTCTTCATTCTTTGGTTCCTTTTCTTTTTGAGGCCAGGTCTCAAAAAAATCTTTCCTAAGCAATAGCCACCCATAAACCCAATCCCATTAATGACTGAAACAAAAGCTTTGACTCAATCTGCTTCCAATCCACACAGGTTCACCTCTCCTTAGGAAGCCTGATGGCCTCTCCTAAAGGCTCACTACATTGGTGTCAGACTTACTGGGGTCATCCAGTAGCTTTAGCTCTATTGCAACCTAGAATTCTCAAACCCAAGAGGTCTGATGGTCTAGAGACCACCACATGGAACCCTCATCAACATTATTAGGCAAAGTTGTCCATGGCTGGATCCTTGAGAAATTGAATGTTTTAAATGTTTTGTGTTTTAACTGCCCGGACATTTATTCATATTAATGAAGATAATCTTTACAAGTTGAGTTTGGTGGCAGGTGGAGGTAATGGAGGAGTTAGGAAAAATCAGGGAGGTTCTTATGTTTTCCTGCCCCTTAGTGATCTAGAGGACAATCCATTGCCAATCTGAGGTCCCTGTTTGGCTGTCATTAGAAGTCTTCCCAGCCTAGGACACAGAAACTGGCTGATAATCATTTCTCACTTGATTGTCCTTGTCTGTTGTACAGGTTGGAAAGTGAGCTGGCCCGCTTAGCACACTTAGCAGAAGAACAGGAAAGGAAAGAGCTAGAAAATACCTTATCTGAAAAGGAGCAGGATTTGAAAGAACTGGAACAGGAGACTTCAAAACTAGTAAGGAGAAGGCTGGCAAAGAAGCTACGAGGGCTTCTTTCCTCATTTTGTTACTCTGTCTCTCCCCAACCATTTCCAAAGGTTGTTCTCCCTTCTCATGGCTCCCATACCACCAACACTTAACAGAGGGGAAATCACAGTTTTTGTAGGCCCCAAGAGCAGACAGGTAGGGGAAAGGAGGTACATTTGCCCTTGAAATTATTTAACGATGGAAATGCTGTAAGAGCTATAGTGTGTGGTGAGACCTCACCATAGCTAATCCATATAATAGATATGCAGAAAAAGTATCCAGAGGCTAGATCAAGGTTTCTTAACCATGTTTTGGTCTTATGAGCTCCTTTGGCAGTCTAGTAAAACCTATGGACTCCACAAAATGTTTTTAAATACATAGAATAAAAAAAATAGACTTACAAAGGAAAACAACTAAATTGAAGTTATCAAAAAAATTTTTTTTAAAGTTCACGCACAGTAAGAATTGCGATCTAGATACCAAGATAGTGAAGGATTCTGAGTATCAATACCATTTAAGGAGCAAGTGAGGGAAGCAATCAGCAAACATTTATCAAGCACCTACTATATGCCAGGCACTGTGGTTGGTCCTGAGGATACAAATAGAAAAATGGAAGGAAATCGGAAGTTTTAACCTAGAACACGAAAGTTGGTTTCAAGTATTTGAAAGGCGAGAAAGGAAATCAGATTTGTTCTGATTGGCCCTGAACAGCAGAACAATGAATGAGAAGGTGCAAGGAGAAGAAAAAATGGGGCTTGATGTAAGGAAAAGCTTCCTAAATGAACACACAGGCCAAAATTCAACTTGCCACCTGTTTTTGTGACCTGCAAGCTAAGAACAGTTTTACATTTTACTATCAAAAACATATGGCAAACCAGATTTGGCCCATGGGCCTTCAGATCCCTGATCTAGATGATCATTCATTAAAAAGGGAATTTCTTTTTAGGGAGATATTGGTCAGACTCAGCCCCTTGCCCCTTGCCCCCCTTCCAATGCTAAACTTCTGTGATTCTGCAAAAAGGGCATTAGTCACAGGTCAAATTCCAAGGAAGTATCCAGGTAAGGAAAGGCAGAGAAAAGTCACATGAACACAAGGTTTTATATAGGCAGCTGGAGGCACTTACCTACTTTCTCTCTTTTCACAGGGAAAGATCAATGAGGCTTTGACTCAGGGTATAGCAGCACTGCAGAATCAGGTAGGGCATGGCTCTAGTAAGTCCAACAAGATTACTAGTGTCCCCACAGCAGCAACCTTCACCGAACACAAAGGCACCACAAAATGACGACCATAAAGGAACTGCATTCCTGAAAAAGGGCTATAATCTCCATCCTTTTGTTTAGAGAGTAGAATACAAGGCAGCATAGGATAGTGGATAGAGTGCTGGCCTTGGAGTCAGGAAGGCCTGTGTTCAGATCTTGCCTCTGATACCTACCAGCTGTGTGACCCTGGGTATTTAAGTCACTCTGTTTCTCAGAGCCTCAGTTCCCTCTTTGTAAAATGAGGATAACAGTACAATTTCAAAGGATTGCTATGAGAATGATAAGAGATTTTATATACCTCTATACACAGACACATGTATATAGTTTACCTTGCAAACCTTAGAACATTATATAAACGTGAGCTGTTATTATCTGTTTATGGATGCTAACGTAATTTGCAAACCCTTACACCTAGATTGAAGCTCATTATTGTAAAAGATAGGTAAGGAGTAGACTTATCCTTGAAATGAATTAATGAGTTTTAAGGTAATTTGGGGAGAGGCAGCCTGATTTAGTATAAAGAGCACTGTATTTGAAGTGAGAAGAGCCTTGGGTTTAAATCCCAGCTCTTTCTCAAAAAATCTGTGTGACCTTAGACAAGTCACATAATGTCTCTAGGTCTTAGTTTTCTCATCTGTAAAAATTAAAAAGTTGTACTAGATGCTCTCTAAAGTCCCTTTTAAGATTCTATGACCCTTCAAGCTCATCCTCTGTTTTCTGGATTCCAGCAGATACCCTATTGTGTTTTCTCTATAGGAGAGTAGAGGGGGCTACATCTTAGGCAGAGTGATCTGGGCTCTGCTTCAGAGTGAAAAACTACCCAAGAATAGTTTGTGTTCATCCTTCATTGCTGAAGAAGACCGTGCCATCAGAGAAATGATGACATGATTTGCACTTGACTTTGTTTTGAGTGAGGGAGGGCTGTGCACCCAAGAATAGTAAATTTTTCCCAGAGTGGGGGAATCTAAAGACCTAGAGATAAGCAAGTATATTCCTCTAAAGAAGAAGGCCAGGGGTTTAGTAGCCTAACGATGAGAGGTAGGGCAGACACTGGTGAGCTGGAAGGTTTATCTCAATGGTCAGGAGGATCCAACAGTGGAGATGATGGGAGGAGCACCTTAATTGGATCTCTAGTTCAAGGTAACACTGAGACCGGCACTGCCCAAACTCCCCAAGGATCTGGTCCCTTCAGTTGGCCTGGTTGAGGGAGAGGGGCAGGTTGTAGGATGGGGTGGGGTAGCAGAATCAATAATGAATTCCAGTAGATGGTACTTACCAGTCAT
Source organism: Notamacropus eugenii (assembly GCF_028372415.1). NCBI lineage: Eukaryota > Metazoa > Chordata > Mammalia > Diprotodontia > Macropodidae > Notamacropus > Notamacropus eugenii. Next base: position 23,102,432 of record NC_092878.1, read on the forward strand.
TTCCTTCCTAGTTTGACTTAGCACTGAGAAAGGAAACCTGACCGTGGCTCAGTGAGTTTGATTCCTTCAGTGTAAATAGTGGGTGGTCCCCCAGGGGGGCTTCCTTGCAACATATATCACTTCCTAAAGAGAGGGGCATTATGCTACCTGAGGATGTGAGCGCTTATCCTATCCAGCACTGGCAGAGGCAGTGGCCTTCTCGGGAACATTGCAGCCTCCCCAATGTTAGAAACATCTTTTCCCTCAAAGATTTTTTGGGGGTCCTGCTTGGCTTCTTAAAATTTACTAAGGCTTAGAAGCTGGCAGAAAGACAAGAATTAAATTGTGAAAATGGGAAGAGGAGCAGAAAACCTTCCATAGAAGAAAGTCATCTCAAGATAAATACTCCCTAAATTCAGGTTGGGGGTGGGGAAGCGGCTTTAGGAACATTCAGTTCAGAGCTGGTCTTTCCAATAGAGTTTGCCTGTAAGGAGATGGTAAATGGGGAGTCAGCACGACCCAGTGAAAAGGCTAGTAGATTTGGATTCAGAGGATATGGCTTCAAATTCTGATTTTACTGTGAAGGTGTTACCCATGTGACTTAGGTAAGTCATTTAACTTCCCTCAGCCTCTGAGGGGTAGAAGGGTAGAAGGCAATTTCAGGGATTCTGGAATTACTTTCCCAGGCCTAGTTCTCCCTAGTCTCTCAATATTGTCTTTCCTGGGGTTTACAAGAGGCCAAATTTCAAAAATCTAGCTGAAAGTCTCAGGTCAGCAGAACAAGGTTCTAACCTATGCACTTACACGCACACACTTACACACACACACACACACACACACACACACACACACACACCCCCTTGGCTCTCTCTTTCCTTGTAAAATGAAGGGGCTTGGTCAAGGTGGTCACTCAGGTCCCTTCTGACTCCGACAATCTGTGAGTTAGTGGTATGAGGACTGGGATCCCATCTGACTCCACCCTAACTCAGCCTCAGTTTACTTAAGAGAAAAATTTGCCTTTCTCAGGGTCATCTGGGCAAATCACTTCCCAAATCTGGGGTCTCAGTTTCCTTATCTGTAAAATCAATTAAATGGACTACAGCAGTGGTGTGAAACTCAAATAAAAATGGGTCCCTGAAGGACACATACTGATGTAGGAAACAATAAGTTATTATCTTTTTTATTTATTTTGCTAAATACTTCCCAGTTATATTTTAATCAGATTCTGGCCATGCTGGGGATTATTAGGCTGCATAGCCTTATGGGCAGTGAATCTGACACCTCTGGACTAGAGAAATTCCTAAATTCTCCTAACTCTAATAATGATACTTTGAGGGAGGAGGGGATGGGAGGGAGGGATTTCAAGCCCTATTTCAGCCCCTTCCTCAAAAGCAATTATCTATTTGCTGTAAGCTTGCCACCTTCATTCCAACCATTTATTAATAAGGTTTCTTAGATGTTAAGTGTAAAGGAACAACCAATTATCTTTGAAAACTAGGTCTCAAGGTCAGTTTAAATAGGAAACTACCTAATGTCCCTCTTCTCCTAGATGAGATGAGGGAAAATATCTGCCTCCATTCAGCATAGGTCTTGTGGCATTCTGGACTCTCTATCTCCTCTATATGGAATAATGTTCATTTCCTTTCCCTTTCTCTACCTTCTCCCAAAAAACAAACAAAATCTGACAGGCCCTTTTGTGCCATATTTTCCAGTCAAAGTTTTTGGAAGTTCTAGTAATGATTCTGCCCTGGGAAAAATTTCACAAGAGAACTTTAGCTCCCATAATGATACTTGATTCCCAAAGGATTCCCAATTTCCTCATCCAGGCACTTCCTTCAATACACTACTTATAGAATATGTGGATATAACAATGGCACATACATAGGGGTTAAAGAAATGATCCAGATAATCCTTCATGGATCAAACCAGAATAAGCCTCTCTGAGGTGGTCGACCCCAACACTGGGTGATTTAGAATGGATTTTTGAGATTCAGATGCAGACTTAGGATGGACGTGAGGTTCAGGTTCAAGGATGTCTCTGACTTGGCTGGCACAAACCGTGAGATCCAGGATTGAGGAAAGGATGAGACTTTGCTGGGCTTGCTAGAGCAGAGTGAAAAGAGCCATTTACTGCCATGATTCCTATTCAGGACCTCCAATATTCCTCTGCCCACTTACCCTCCCCTGGCAACCTTTGGAAAGTCAAAAGCTCATTAGCCCTGGATAGGATGTTTGTCCATCTCATTCAGCTCAATATACTTTTATGTGAAACTGCAGCTTTCAGGGAAAACGCATGAGCCCAAAGCACTTCTGCCTGAGGAAGAAAACTTACTGGAATCCCCAGAAGTGGCAAAGGTGAGTGAAAATGTATTCCTGGGACTAGTTAGGCTTAGGGACTTGCTGATTCCCTAGGGGTCAGCTCTCAAGGTCAGCACAAATCCACAGAGTTCTGATATCCTGCCAAGACCAAATGAGCCAAGAACTTCTAGGTTTACCTGTGGTCTTAGTTTCAAAACTCCAGCCTGAATTCAAATTCCTTATTCCAGCTTCCTTCAAAATAGACCCCTGCCTTTTACTCATTCATTTAATTCATATTTGTTGTATCTGAAATTATCTTCAGTATTTATTGAATAGCTTCCTATAATAATAAAAGCACATAGTTATATAGTTTTAAGGTTTGCATCATCTACACTCAAGCTTATAAGGACTCAAACCTGCAGGCGCTTTTCCTAATGTAGCCATATCAATCCTTAGGCATGTCAAGTCTTATAAAGCTTATTACTTACACAGTCTCATTTGATCATCACATCAACCCCAAGAGTTGTTCATAACAGAGGTATTGTTGTATCGTCCAGTGCTTAGCACAGTGCCTGGCAACATAGCAGGCTCTTAATTCATTAAATGATACTGATTGATTGTCCTCATGGTATAGAAGAGGAAACTGAGGTCCAGAAAAGCCACAACAGGCTAAGAGTATTGAAGAAGGAGGGGAGAGGTCACTGTAGGCTGGAGTGGTTGGGAGAGGCTTATCATAAGAACATGGATTTAGAGCTAAAAGTTGCAGGTGTTGGAGGTAATCTAGTCTGATTGTATACTTTTATAGGTAAAGAAATGAGGACCCAGAGTAAAGTAATTTCCTCAAGGTCATACAAGAACTAAGAGGCAAAGCTAACAACTGAGTCCAGGTCTCCCAACTCCAAATATAGGTCTCTTTTCATGGAGCGCTGCCCTTTTGGAGAAGATGGGACCAGAGTTGCTATGATCATGAAGAAGACCATGACATCACAGAAATGATGACATGACTTGCACTTGACTTTGTTTTGAATGAGGGAGGGCTCTGCAAGGTCACCAGCCTCACTCTCTCCTCCTGGGACCAGAGTGAGGTCGTGAAGAACTGGCAGGTTTGAGATAGTTAAAAAGAAAACAAGAAGGCAGCATAAGAAAGGACCCAAAGGTGGGAATGACATGAGCATGTTCATCAAAATGCCAGAGATATTCAAATTTTAGAATTGCCCACAAAGTCCTAGATTCAAATCTAGATGGGGCTTCAAAAATCAGTTAATCCGATGCCATTAAATTTGTACATAAAGAAACTACAACTCAGTAGACTGAAGTGATTTGTTGCACTGGTAGTTAAGTAATAGAGTCAGGATTTAAACCTAGATCTTCTGATTCTGCACGTCCAGTACTCTTTTCATTGAGTCACACTGGGGGTAAGAGGTGTGTGGGGCAGTTGGGAAGGACTGGAACTGTGCCTTGAATGGATGGGCAAAAGGGAAGGTGGTATATGTTCCACACAAAGGAACACAAAAAAAACCCCTCAAAGATGAGAATGACAATGACATGTTCATTGGTTATAAGGAAATGACCAGAGAATCTTTCCAAGCATCATGGTTTGAGAACTACAAAGGACTTCAGAGATTATTTAATCCAAACTCGCTCATTTTACAGAGGGGGAAACTGAGACCTGGAGAGGTTAAGTGACTCACCCAGGGTTACATAGGTTAATTCGTAGAACCGGGATTTGAACCCAGATCCTCTTGATTCTATCTTCAGTGCTTATACCAAACCAGGAAGGGACTCAGCTAAGAAGTATAAATATGGCAAGGATCTCGCTGAGATAAACAATACAAGGTACACTAGGCCCTTCCGTACCTTAGGAATGGAAATCTTAGTATGCAGACTCATGGAACTCAGAGTCAAAATGGAAGCTTAGAGGTCATCTAAACCCAACCTCTACCCAGTACAGATATCCTTCCTCCAACACCTTTGACCCAGAGGAATCAACAAGGCCTACTTGAGTGCTTCCAGTCACAATAAATCAAGTTGTCCTCAGAAATGGCCAAAAGGAGATAGGAAACCTGTTTTCTTCTATTCCACTCTCTCCTTACCTGACTATGAGATTTTCCATTTTCCATGAACAAGAAATAAAAACTATGCAAAGCCAGGTATGGTTTCTAGAAGTCATTAAGGGAAATGAAAGATCACAAGATCAGAGATTTAGAGCTGGTCTTCTTTTCCAATTCCCATTTTAAATAGATGAATACTGAAGCACACCCATCCATAAGTTAAATGATTTGTCGAAGGTTATATAGAAAATAGAAAAAAAGGGGAGAGGAGAAGAGGGAAATCTGACTACAATGACCATTCTCTTTCTTTCCTCCAGTGTCTAATGAAGAGAGGTCAGCCTTCTCCTTGTAGAGGCCAATTCTTCTACCTGTACTCACAATCCCAACCACTCCTATCTTCTTTCGTAGTTTGCCTTCTACTATCGACACTTCCCATTACAACTGTCGATATCCCTGACTCCTTCTCTGCTGCCTATACATGTTTATAAGTCTGCCTCATACTTACAATACCCTCATGAGATCCTTCCCTCCCCACTGGCTATCATTCTACAGTTTTCCCTTTCTCAGTCACTTTCCTTGGGAAAACATTTTCCCCTTGTTGACTCCAATTTCTCACTCTCTTTCTGGCTTTCTAACTCATCACTCCACTGAAATCATTTTCTCAAAAGTTGCCAACCTAATAGCCTTTTCTGGATCCTCATCCTTCTTGACTTCTCTGCAGTGTGTTCTTGGATATTATTTCCCCTCTGTTTTTGTTACAACACCACTGTCTCAACATTCTCTTCCTACCTGTCTGACTTCTTTCATTTGTTCATTCACTCTTTCATATCTTATCCTCAAAGTTAAAAGTACAGGAGGGAGAACAAGTTATGAAAGGTTTTGAACACCAAACAGAAGGTTTTATATCTGATTCCCGAAGGTGACAGGGAGTCACTGGCGTTTACCGAATGGATTGGCAATGGGAAGAAGGGTGAAATACGATCAGATCTGCACTGTAGAAAAATCAGTTTGACAGCTGAATGCATGATGGACTAGAATGAGTAGATATTTACAGCAAGGAGGTCAACTAGAAAGCTATTTCAATAGTCCTGGAATGAGGGAAAGAGAGCCTGTACCAGAATGCTTGCAGTATAAGAGAGAAGAAAGCATCTATGAGAGACATTATAAAGGTGAAATCAACAGGACTTGGTAATAGATTGGATATGGGGGTTGAGAGACAATGAAGACTCTAGGACAACACCTAAATTTCTAAACTATGTATCTGGGAGCATAGTGGTAACCTTGACAGTAATAGAAAAATTAGAAAAAGAAAGGTTTGGGGGGGAAAGACAACAAGTTTTATTTTGAGCATGTTGAGTTTAAGTTGTTTTGGGGAACTTCAGTTTTAGGATTCAAATAGGTCACTGTAGATGTAAGACCAAAGGTGAGGAGAAAGGTTAAGGCTGAATAAGAAGACCTGAATCATCAGCCTAGAAATGATCATTGAATCCGTGGGAGATGATGAGATCACAAAGTGAAGTAATACAGAGGGATAAAAGAGCCCAGGACAGAACCCTGAAGGATACCTATGAGTAGATTCTAAGATCTGGAAGAAGTTCTAGCAAAAGAGACAGAGGAGAAATGGTCAGGTAGGAGGAGAACTGTCTCTCACTCTTAGACCCAATCTAATTGAAAACGGCTAAACCAAGAGTTCATATCTGAGTGCCTGGAAAAATAGACGGTGGTTACCACTGGCAGAAAGGGTTAAATCAAGAAAGAAAATTAGTAGGCTAGTAGGTTATTGGAGAGAAGGGTAGAAGCCAATATTTGGGAAAAGGGGCATAAGCTAAAAAAAAGTTGGAAGAGGTAGATAATAGGATCTCTCCGAAATAGCCAAGTTGAATAGCATGACTTTATATAGTAAGATTACCAAACAATAGCAAAGTTGGTTCACATGAATTTATTTATAGGAACTGAAACAAGGTTGTGCCAGAGCCAGTTTGAACTGGTTCACGTGAGTTGATTGTTAAATTTTCAATGTGAGCATTTACATCTTGGAAATTGACAAACCTACAAATCGAGCCAATTTATTTGTTCATTGTCTTGACTTAAGAAAGTGATGGAGAAAATAAGTAAAATGTATATTAAACTTTAAAGTATGTCCTGATTTTGGGGGGAGCAGAGAGGACCAGTTTCTAAACATTTTACCAATACATTCCTGGGCTGAAGCAACCCTTCCCTCACTCCTCTTTTATCAAAAAGGCATCTGGACAAGTGGACATAGATCACAATGTCCTGTTAAGGGCACTGAATTTGGAATCAAAGAACCTGAGTCCAAATTCTGAATCTTTAACTTATTATCTGTGTGACCTTACTCAAATTAGCACCTTAACTTCTCTGAACTTCAGCTTTCTAACGTGTCCAATGATAAGGTTGGATTAGAAGACACAAAGATCCCTTCTTGCTCTAAGTATATTATCTTGTCATCCAATATCCTCTGAATTTCTGATAGTTCAAGATGAACAACCTGGAAATTAATTAGTAAACAGTTTACCTTACCAAGTGAGCGAACTATTCGTGTTTTTCCAATTCTCCTTGCTGAGTTCCATCCCTTCCTTTCTTTCCATAGATGAAAGTACAACAGGCTGAAGTCTCTTTGGCAAAACAGGAAAAGGAATTGGCCAAGGTAAAATCACTCCCTTTCTTGTAACAGAAGTAAGAAGGGAACAAGTAAATAAGCATGAAGAGCCCACTATGTGTCTGGCACCAGGCTTATGTTATCTTATCTAGACCAGTGTATAAATAGATAGACTCTCAGGTTTAGGTCCTTTATGGAGATACAGGAAAAGGAACCAAGAGAAAAAATCCTAGTCACACCTTCTCTAAATATCTTTTTACAAGATAAATTCTAGATTCTATATTCTCTTTGTTCCCCTCACTTATCCTACCACCTTATTAAATATAAATGGTTGCAAAACCCAGAGCCCAACAGCCCATTAATATTTTCTGGCCACTAATTACTCAAAATCAAGTTCTAAAAGGAAGGGAGGATTTTCCCTGAAGAGGGGGCCCAAAGACACAAGAAAAATGGCTGTTGGTGCATTAACAGAGCTAAGTCAATGGTTCAGGATATAAGTAGAAACATTTTCATTCTTGTATCAAGTCAAAGAAATAAATTTAAGACAGAATTTTGGCCTTCCAGGTACTGGATGAATACGAATCTGTGCACCAGCTCTGTGAGACCCAGACCTATTGCATAAAGGTACAGCTTTTTGGTACAAGAGTAGAGTGTCATAGAACGTACCAGAGCCATGTTCCTCCATGGCCAAATCGATTTAAATTCTTGCAGGTGGGCATCACCAACCTCCATACCTTCCAGATTCCTAGCAGTATCTCCCCTGGGTCTTCTTCTCTCCAATTCCTTAAAGGAATAATGACTCAGTCACTTTATTTTCATCTCCCCATCTTCATGAAGCCCAACCCAACCATCATCAAAGTCCTCCACATTGGTACAGCTTTAGTGTGGGAGGAAATGGTCAAAGGATGAGAAGACTGGAAAGGCTTATACTACAATTTAACCTTATTCTACTATATATAATAGTATATATATATATACATATATATGTATATATATATACATATACATATATATATAATACTACTTATACTACAATTTAACAATCCTCATGGTTTAGCTGATAGCCAGTATATTATAGTGAATAGAAAACCAGTGGAGAGCCCACTTTGGAATCAAGAAGACCTGGGCTCAAGTCCTGCCCCTGACAGACTGGTTGAGTGACCTGGGCAAATCACTCAACTACTCAGTACCCCAAGCAACTCTCTCTAAATTACAGATGCAGAGCAGTTGATGGTCTGCATTCATAGAAGGAGTTCACTTGCTCAAAATTCCCTATACCAGTGAAATTCTAGGTCTGCTTCACAACAATGGCCATTAAAACAATAACAACCATAATAATTAAAACATATGAACTTTCCAATAAGTGATTGAAGTTTCTTTTATTTTCCTTTGAAGAAATACCAAGAAGCCCTGAGGAAGATGGAAGAGGAAGTAGAGAATAGGTTCCTCGAAACAGAAGTGTGAGCTTTGGAAAACAATCATCTGGGTCTTACCAACATTCCCAACAACTTGTTGAGTTTGGGACAGCCTGGGACAGAAAAAAATATTCCTCATGCCCTTTCCTGACCAAAGCCAGCTAGGAAACAATTCTACCTATCCAGCCAATCTGGGTGGATGTCTGGGCTCATCATCCCAACTGGAACAGACTGAATCCAGCATATCTAACCCTTTCTCCCAACCCTCCCAGGAAAGAACAGGATCACATTTCTCTCCATTCTTTGTCATGTGATCAGTGACTTAAATTTGTGTTAGGATCATAGCTCATTATAACCCATATTGGCTTTGGGGGGATGGTGAGATCATAAATTTAAAAGCAATTGTCCAACTGATGGAAATTTCCAGTATCATTTCCTTTTCAGAAATTGTGATGGCACTTTAAACAAGATCGTGACATAAACTTTACTTTTCCCAGTTCTCTCATTTTACAGATAAGGAACTAAGGCCTAAGGAAGTTACATGGCTTGCCCACAGGTACACAGAGAAGTTTTAAATGTCAAAGCCAAGATCCTAACCAACATCTTTTGATACCAAATTCAGTGTTCATGAAGCAAAAGGTCATTGGCAGGGAATATTCTATACTTTACAAAAAAAAGTCCTTATTGAAATCATCTTTTTATTATACTATATTATGGAAATGCTTATTTTACTTCACAAATTAAAAATAAAAATATAAAAAGAAACAAAAATGGGGCTACAAAACTGCCCCATTCCCCAACACATGGAGATTCCATAAAAACAATACCTAGACAGGGTCTGAATTTTCCATTTCTGTAGAGTTCAGGATTATTCATAACATATGGGTCTCTGAATTTCTAAAAAAAAAAAAATTAATATCCAAAGGTAAGAAAAATGTTCCTTGGATTCATGATAAGATTTCAAATAATGAGGAAGTGACACCAAGCTAATAGAGATCAAAACAGTAGTAATTCTTTCAGTTCTTCCATTTCTCTGACTCTGCTTGTGACATAGAATGGTAGCCATAGCAGATGCCACACAGTATTACCCTGGTCAAGGTTCCTTTTAGATTTTACAGGACTTGGAGCTGAAAGGGACCTTGGAAATTTCCAATCCAACACCTCAATTTATCCAAAACAATATAGGTTCATAGAGATGAAGTGATTTGTCCAAGATTATATGTGTAGTAAGTAGAAAATCCGTGATTCAAAGTCGGGTCTTATGACAGTACATAGGAGACTGAACTTAGAACCACAAGGACATGAATTCAAATCCTGCCTCACACACTTAACAGTTGTACAGTCCTAGGCAAGTCACTTAACTTGACTCGGTTTTCCTTATCTGCAAAATTGACCAGGGGTTTGGACTTAATGAGCTTCAAAGATCTCTTCTAGCTCAAAATCTATGATCCTATGACACCTGACTCAATGCTCTTTCCACTACTCTGAGGTTCTTTTCAGGTTGTTATCTCACAAATCTGAATTATTGGACATCAAAGTAGGTCAATCACATAAAAGTACCAGTTGTGACATGATGGGGAAATGGGAGTCCAAAGTCTACTTCCTGTTTTCCAACACCTTTGCTAGGGTTATGACTTGAAGACCCTATGAAAGACAGCCACTTTTCCTCAGCTACCATAATGTAAATACCTTAGTGTATTTTTTTCAGTCCCTTTCTTGTGGGTTTTTCCACCAGATCAAAAGTCCTAAGTATATCCTCTCAAACGGCAACAAGAGGATTAACGCTGGTAGATGACATCCAAAATGAAGCGGTAAGCATTTTCCTCTCCTTCATCAGCAAATATTTATTGGAAGGGGGGAGGTTGGTTGCCTCAAAAATCTCTTATTTTATCAAATTTTTGTCCATGAAAACCATCCTGTTGTATGAGGTCCAGAATTAGCATCAGAGCCAAGGAAATCTAGGTCTGAGTTCTTTCTCTGATACAATGGCTGCCACCATGAGTAAGTCACTTAAGTGTATATGTGTGTGTGTGTGTATGTATACTTATATATACTTATAAATGTATGTATACCTACATATGTATACACACTTATATTTAATTATATAGATATACATACACATACATACACACACACGCACATATATATACACACACACAGAGTTAGATATAGATATTTGGTGGTGGTGGTTGTTTAGTTTTTAGATGTATCCTACTCTTTGTGACCCCTTTTTAGGGTTTTCTTGGGAAAGAGTGGTTTGACTTTTCCTTCTCTAGATCATTTTACAGATGATGAAACTGAGGCAAATTGGCTTAAGTGACATGTTGTCAAAGCAAGCACCCCAACATACACAAGAGGGCCTGCTATCATGGGTTCATAAATCTGTATTTCTGAAAGGAAAGCAACTTTTGGGGGGTCAACAATCGCTTTAATGTCATGTACATATATCACTCACTTAATTCAGGGGAAAAAGTCAGCACCCTGACCTTCAGAGAAAATATAGAGAAATAAAGATCAACAGACAGGGCTTCCAGCTGCCTGACATAAGCAATAAATATATCATAGATCAACAGACAGACAGCTGTCTGACCATACACACATAGCTACCAGACACAGAAGCACCAACATCTGGGTTTTCAAAATTGGGTCTCCTCTGGCCAAACAAACATAAGCCCCAAGGTAAAACCTCACCTCAGAGTATTTATACATTTTTTTAGAGTCAGCATCACAAATCTTGAGAACCAGTGCCTCATTAGAAAATTAGCAAAAGGTGTAGGCCTCCCCTAATCAAGCTTTTTTTAATGAGCAGGCCCATTAATGGATAGGGAAGATCTTTAATCTCATTAATTAGCATTACACTTGCCCAGAGTCACACAGCTAGGAAGTATCTGAAGCCAGATTTGAACTCAGGAAGATTAGTCTTCCTGACTCCAGGCTCAGCACTCTATCCACTGTACTTACTACTCATCTGTCTGTCTTATCTATTTATCTGTACATGCATACATGCATGGTGTATGCACATGGTGTATATGCATGTATGCATATATTTAAACATGTGTATATGTGCACACATATACAATGTATGTATGTTATATACAATGCATATACAAATACATGTATACGTATACATATATACATAAATGATATAATTATATATAAAATTAATATATAAATTTATTAAATGTTTACATATGTCTGTATACATGTAGATATATTTGTATGTACTTCTTGTATCCCCATTAGAACGTAAGTTCAGTGAACATGGGAATTGTTTCATTTTTTGCACTTGTATTCCCAATGTCTGTAATTCCCAATGCTTAAAAAAACATGATTGATTGATTAATTGGTTGGTAATTCTCTTAAAACTATTAAGCTACTGAGAAGGTGCCTATCTGCTTTGGTAGAAAAAGCTTCCTTATTCAGAATTCCCCCTACCAAGGCTACTACATGCCCCGTTCATATCCCTGTCTATCCTCCCAATGTCAGTGAGTCAACACGCACAATACCAAATATAACCATTCCAGAATACCCCAAACCTGACCAAAGAGATCACCAAAGAACAAACTGTTCCTTTGTGTTGCAGCCATGCAAATCACAATCTAAAACAAATTTGGCCAAGATGTAAGAGGAGGAGAGCTCTGAGCAAGTAAAAATGTTGATTAAAGATATAGTGCACAGCATAGCTCTCACTCATATCTATTGACATATTGACTTGCTAGAACTGGGAGAGATGAACCTGCTCTAGAGGAACAATGAATTTCACATAAGCTGGAAAAGCTGGAAAAGCTATAACATAGTTTCCTTTTGAGCTAAGTAATAAATTGGCATAAGTAATAAATGTAGTTAGAGTCAATTTGATGTGAGGGTGATGTAACTGATAGAGAGCTGACCTTGGAACCAGAAAGGATTCAGGTCGTATGTCTGACGTAGTCTGACTGAGTGACCCTGGTAGAAGGCGCGTAAGCTCTTGGTACTTAACACAGCACTTTGAGACTAAATTTCAAATCAGTTTTCTGGTCTGCATTGGTTAAGGGATCTTCCACACTGGAAAATTCCTATATTAAAGAAATCATGGGTCTAGAACCTGACTCCCTACCCAAAAAAATGACAGTTTCCTAGGTTTTGGAGGAGGAGCAAAAACCATAGGCCCTTTTTTACCTACTCACTGGTACTGTTGCCTCTTCACCACAGGAGAAGATCTCTGTTGGAAGAAAAAGAAACCTCTTCTGGTACAGGTTGGTGGAAAGTCTTTCTCTTAACTTACTGGAGTCCCAGCCCACTATAAAGGGCCCTTGTGGAAAACAAGAGAGTCTAGTGGGGGTGATGGAGAGAAGACAGCCTTGTAAAAAGAAAAAGGATCACATACAGCTGTTAGAAAATGTAATAGCCATGTAATTAACAACTAGATCTTATGTTGTACAGTAATATTTTGTTTATTCAGAAGTCATTGCCAATCTCAACTTTTTCAAATTAGCAGAAAACATGGAAATGACTCAGAAAAAGTCCTCTAAGCAGCCAAATTAATTTTACAAAATCCATTCACTAATACTCACACTGAGAAGATTCCCAAAGGTCCTTACTCAGATCCCATTTATTCATATTTTATACCAAATTCTAACATACCTAGTTACCTGATTTCCCATAGATTAAAAAACTATAAGTCAAAAAAAGGCAGGGGTGGGGTAGGAAGGAGAAGAAGCTGCCCAACACAGGCACATTGATATCAATAAGACAACAGTAACAGTTTCAATTATTGCTGAACAAACAGCACTTGGTTCAGTCAAATTCAACTAGCATTTTGTATGGTATTCATGGATACTAAATACTCCTTATTCATTATCTCATTTGATGACTAACAATGAAGAAAAAGGCAGGAAATACTATTGAAAGCATGACATGAGAATTCAAAGAGCTACTAGGTGGAACAATGGATAGAGTCTTGGGTCTGGACCCAGAAAGACTCATCTTCCTGAGTTCAAATCTGGCTTCAGACACTTACTAGCTGTGTGACCCTGGGCAAGTCACTTAACCCTGTTTGCCTCAGTTTCCCCATCAGTAAAATGAACTGGAGAAGGGAATGGTAAACTACTCCATTATCTTTCCCAAGAAAACCTCAAATGGGGTCATGAAGAGTCATACATAAATGAAACAATTCAAGAACAGTAACATGGGAATACAAAAAGGACAATTGTTTGGGGTCATTTAGTGTAAGGGTAAATTTTACTCTATATCCCTAGAGTTTTTGAGGAGAAGTACCATATTAATGAGTAGTATGATCCTTGATATTCACAGAATTGGGAGCTTAGTAGGACTTTAAAGAGCACGTAGTCCATCCCCCTCATTTTACAGATGAGGTCCTGGGAGATTAAGTGACTTATCCAAGGCAACACAGTGAGTCAACAACAGAGTTCACCTCAAATTCAGATCTTGTCTGACTCCAAGTCTGTGTACTTAGCACTATATGATGGGAATGAACCTAAATCATCAAAAGGAAGTCTAATATTTAGGGTTTGCTATTTTAGATAGCAGCGTTGTGGCTGACAATTGTGATGATATGATATGATAAAGAAAAATCCTCCACCATGTTTTAATTGAATACCCAAAGGGATAAGTTTCATTTATCTGCGAAATTAATTTGCAAATAACATTTAGTCCTCTAGAGATAATAGGAAAGTAATATTATTAAACTTACATATCCCCAAAGAGGACTCCCCAAAGTATCATTAAAGATTTATTCATAATCCCTGGACAAGGTCCCCAGACTCTAGAGCTACCTGGTATTGAAGATGCCTGAAGAAAATCAATGACTACCTAACTCAACTGTGATAAATGTCCAGAGCACATACTCAACAACAAACCCATAAGGTGATGTCAGTACATGAGACTATAAAAAGGGGTTTCTTTGCCCAGATTCTTTTGGTGAGTGGGACAGGTAGGGGCTCCCAAGTCCAGACAACTGGGTTCTAACTCCTGAGTACACAGTGAGACTGGCAGATTCTCTTATTTCTCAGTGGTTCCGATACAGAAGTGTACTAGAACCAGCTCTATACTTCATGAGAATCTGTTGTTCAATTTTTCAATGTGAACATTTATGCTTCAGACTTTAGCAAGGAAAATAATCCAAATCAGGTCTTAATTTATTATTTTATATTATATTATATTAATATATTATTATATATTGATTATATTGTCTAGACTTAAGAAAATGATTGAGAAGATATTAACAATGAAGATTAAACTTTAAAAGTGTGTCATGGTAAAAAAAAAAAAAATTGGAAAGCCAGTTGTTAAATATCTACCAACACATCCCTGGATGTCCAGCTCCTGGAGCAAGCAATAGAATTAAAGTCCTAGACACGAACAGGCTCCACTCCTTTGATTCCAACTTACCTCCGTGTGTTTGAGGGACAGTAATTGATACTCTCTTTTCAGGATTCTTGGATATCTCTTCTTTATCATGCTGCTGCTCACCAGGCTACAAGGCTACCTGCTTTTCCATGTTAATTATGTAAATCCAGATCTAATATTGAACACCCTGCCAAAGATGCTGGGCCAGAACACCTTGTATAGGCTGAGGTGCTTCCTACTGCCAGTTTTTACACTGGAGGCAAAAGATGTTTTGCCTCACTAATCCCTATTGGTGGTGTACTAAAGTGACTGGAGACAAAGCATGACTAAGGCTATGAGTGACAAGTGGCCAGATGGAGGGAAGAAGACCCTGGACCAGAGTCTGCTGTCCTGGTGACCTTCCTATCTAAAGTTTTCCTTCCATGAGTTCTCTCCCCAAATAAAGAAATTTGTCATTAAATTTTGGAGACTGTGGATATACATGGGAGGAGCCAAAGTTTTGTAAAAGGGGTGTGGATGGGAGGAAAGACAGCAGCAGAAATGACTACCTCCAAATAGTGTGTTAATAATAACCTGACATTCTCTTTGCAGGGCTTTTCTATGTCTCTTCTTTACAATCTTATTGTCCATTAGGTTTTTCTATTTTCATTTTACTAAATAGAAATAGAGGTGGTCAATGCCCTACTTGGGTTGGGGGTTGGAAGAGCAAAGTCAGTTACAACTTAATAATGTAGTAGCTTGCTTGTGACTAGATACAATCTTCTACAGAAGCACACAACTGAAGACCAGCTAAGCAACCTTTTCTATCAAGTCACCTTGTATATAACCTTCTCTTGGTGGGATATGCTTCTCATGGCCTAGCAAAGTCATAGATTGAACCTAAGTCCTTAACCATACTGCAAGTGTTGTTCCATTCAGGGATTGCCAGGTAAGACTGGCAGTTCATCACACTACAATCAATTAACAAGCATTTGTTAAGTATTAATATGTGCTAGGTACTGTGTTAGGCTATGGGGATAAAAAGACAAAAAATGAGAATAGCCCCATTCTAAAAAGGCATGCTGCATTCCAATATGGTGGGTGTCCAAAAGGTCTTAGTGCAGGTTTCAAGTTTTAATAGATTTAAACCTGCACTAAGACTTTGGAAACATCTTGTATAGATTTATTCAAAACATATGCAAAGCAGATGCAAGATGACCTGAGAAGATGGAAGGCTACTAGCATCTAGGGAGACCAAGAGAAACCTCATGCAGAAGGTGGCACATGATCTAAATCTTGAAAGAAATTAAGGAATCTGAGAGGTAAAGAGAGGTGAAAAGAAAAAGCTTCCCAGGAAAGGGGGGATAGCCAAGGATAGCCAAGCATGAAGAGGGGAGATATTGTGTCCTAAATGAGAAAGGTCAAAAAGGCCAACATAACAAGTCTATAAAATTTGTGGAAGTCATATGTAATAAAACTAAAAAGGTATAGGATAAGATTTTGAGTTTATATTTGATCCTAGAGACAATAGAAAATCACTAGAATGTATTAAGTAGGGCTATGATATTATCAGACGTGAACTTCAGGAAAATCTCTTTTGTAAATGGTTAGAAGATGGGTTGGAGTTCTGGACACTAGAGGCAAGGAGATTAATTAGAAGACTATAGAGGTAATGAGGGACTGAGCTAGGTCATGGCTGTGGAAGTAGAAAGGAGGAGACACATGTGCAAGAGAAGTTGTGGATATAGAGTGAAGATTTTCCAGCTGATTGGATATATGAGATGACAGAGAATGAGGAGTCCACAATGAAACTGGGTCTTGAAGCTGGGTAACTACGAACGTGGTGGTGCTTTGGATAGTAATTGGAAAATTCAAACGAGAGATGGATTTGAGGGGAAAGGGAATGATTATTTAGGTTATGTTAAATTGGAAGTATCTACAGAACATTCAAGTCAAAATTGCTAGGGTTTAGTGCTCAGGAGCAAAACTAAGGCTGGATGTAGGATTCATATTCAAGAGGTGATTATCAAAACTCACTGAAGTTGCTGATCTGACTAAGTGAGAAAGTATAGAAAGAAGAGGAAGATCCAGGAGAGACTCTTGGGAACATCTACAGTTAGGAGGAGCGGCACACATCTAATGACAAGAAACTGAAGAAGTCATACAGATAGAAAAAGAACCAAATGATAGTCATGTTAGGAAAACTCAGGAAGAGGAAAGTATCCAGTAGAGACTGATCAACAGTGTCCAGTACTCCAGAAAAGTCAAGGATGAGGAATAGGGAAAGGTCATTGGGTTTTTAGTTAAGAAATCATGGATAACTTTTTAGAAGGTGGTTTCAGTGGAGTAATGAAATGGAAACCCAGATTGCCAGGCAGTTTAGAAGAGACTGAAAAGAGAGAAGATGGAATCAATAAATATAAACAGCTTTTTCAAGATGTTTGGCTAAGAAAAGAAGGAAAAATATAGGACAATATCCATGGATGTAGGATCTAGTGAGGGTTTCTTTCATAATGAGGGAATATGAGTATTTTTGTAGGCAATAGGAACGTATAGAGACAAGATCAGACAGAGATGGAAGATGATAAGAGTTAGAATCTGCTGGGGGAAAAATGAAAAGGGATGAAATCCAGGGGAGATGTAGAAGGCCTGACTAGAAAGAAAAGAAAGGCCAACTCTTCACTAGGGAATGATGTCAAGGGGTTATGGGATGAAGAGAAGGAGAAAAGAGGAAGCTAATAGCGAATGGTTTCATTTTTTTGATAATATCTGAGAAGACCCTCAGCTGAAATAGGGAGCGGAAAAGTGCTCTAGGAAGATTGGAGAGAGAAAGGCACCCTCTTTTTCTCTATGGAAATTACTGGAGATTCATATGATCATTGCATCATGGATTTAGAGGTGAAGGGGCCTCAGAAGTCATCCAGTCCAACCTGCTTATCTCACAGATATAATAAGGCTTGCTTTCTGCATGCCCAGATCTACTAACTTGGAGGTATCCTCCTCCTGGGAGGAGTTCCCATCCCATCCTGCCATTCTCCTACCATGTGGAAGGAGCAATTTCCTTCGATTGACTGTGTAGTCAGAACAGGCTGCATCTTTAAAAACTTCCAGACTGAAACAATCACTGTTTCTCGTTCCATCCAGAAGGTAAAGGTCAAAATTCATCCACAGCACCAGTGCCATGAACTAACTAGGAAGGAGCTAGTACTATCTTCCCTGCCTTCTTTCAGGCCCCAAGGCTTGAAGTATTTTTGTTTTCTGTTCTGTTTTCAGCCCCTACAGACCTGGGAGTTAAAGCTCTGGCAATCTTGAGACCAGGATTCTAGGTAGGATGTTGCAGTCAGTCAGCCTGGTAGAGATGCCCAGAAAAGCCAGGGTGCCTAGGACTCAACCCCAAGGTGGTGCGGAGGTCCAGGGGGAGAGATAGAATTGGAACTTGGAACTGTGTTCTATAGGAACTGAGCTATTTGAGAACCTAATCCCTTTCTCCTCCCCAGAGACTGAAGCGGTATAGGACAGATTCAACCAAAAACGTTGAGAAATAAGTTTGTAGATTTGTGATTATACTGTTAAAGTAAATATTTTGTAGTAAAAGCTAATCTGTTAGCGGTTAAATGGACCTGAGGCACAGGATGGGAAGACTGGAGCCATTGGCAGAGAACCTAAACATCCCACCTCTCTCAAAAAAGAAAAAAACAACCTAGAAGAGGAGGGAAATGTAAAGTACCTGACCTAAAGGAAGAGGTGGTAAAAAGTAATCAGCGTTTCATAGATTAGGAAACTAAAAAGATTGTGTTCATATTTAACATCTGCCATAACAATATCGGTTCCTTAACCGAGATTTTATCTTTTATCTCTATTATCCAAACATTAATATCGTTTCATGGGAGAGCACTACAACCCAGATATATTAGACGTAACAGTTTCAGTGGGGCCCCAAGGCCAAAGGCAGAGGATGGGACCTGGCACAACCCAGACTCCACCCCACTCCAGCTTCCAGGACTACTCTCTTTTCGTTCTCAGAAGACAACACTCATTCACAGATAAAGAACGGAATAAACTGGAAGGGATTTTGGAGATCATCAAGTTCAATCATTTTATTTTTTAAATGGCAGAGGGAATTTAAGTGACTTTCATTCAGTTTCATTTAACTCTTCATGACCAATTTGGGGTTTTCTTGGCAAAGATATTGAAGCAATTTGCTATTTCCTTCTCCAGCTCATTTTACAGATGAGGAAACTTGGGCAAACAGGGCTAAGTGACTTGCTCAGAGTCACACAGTTAGTGTCTAAGACTGGATTTGAACTGAGGGAGATTATTCTTCTTGACTCCAAGACTGGTACTTCACCACCTAGCTTG
The DNA here is from genome assembly GCF_028372415.1 of Notamacropus eugenii. Classification (NCBI taxonomy): domain Eukaryota; kingdom Metazoa; phylum Chordata; class Mammalia; order Diprotodontia; family Macropodidae; genus Notamacropus; species Notamacropus eugenii. The sequence continues at coordinate 23,121,478 of NC_092878.1, forward strand.
CACCTAAAGTGACTTACTGAAGGTCAAACACGTAGTAAGTATGAGGCAGAGTTCTAACCCAGCTCTATAAAGCCTGTGCCATTTCCACACTGTCTTCCCAATTCAGAAGTCCCTGGGATGCCCCACCTGCACTGCTACAGGTATATGCCCCCAAATGCCCGAATGCCTTGGCATGGATTCCCAGCCATCCACAGCTCTGCTTCTTACAGCATTCAATATTCCTCTTTTCATGAGTTCTGTCACTAGAACATCCTGATGCTTTTAAAAATATTCCTCAGGGAATAATTAAATTTTTTGAGCAGCTGTTCCTTTCCATGAACAGCTGTCTGACTTTCAAGTCCAGTGTCCCCAGAGTCAAACACCTCAGTCTTTCTTTTTGTTCTGAATCAAGGGAAGGGGATGAGGGAGAATGGCAAAGGATCCATTCAGTTTCCTCCTATGATCCTTTCAACTGTTGTTATTGGCCGACCGAAATGCCAGTCAGGCCAGCCAGGGCAGCTATAACAACCAATTGAAGTGATCACTGGTTGGTCTGGTGTTGATTGACAGCTCCATCAGACAGTGATGTTGGCAGGAAGAGAGAGGTGAAGAATTGGTCTTCCCCCCTCTTCAGTAAATTTCATATTCTGATGTGCCCCTATCACTTTTGGGGGAACTTTAGCAGTGAAGAATTCCTGTATATAATCCTCATTGAGTTGTTCAGCATCCAAAGAGTCATGGATTTCCATACATTAGCCAAATAAATGAGTATGTGCCCCAGACCTAAATGAAATTAAGTAAAAGATTCCAAATCAACTGGATATCATCTACCGTGCCTTTCTACAGTCATAACTATGTGTAGCCTCCTTGCAATCATTTTTATAATTAAAAAAATAGTCAGAATTTATGTGGCACCTTAAGATTTGTAAAGTGCTTTACATTTTTATCTGACAACACCCCAGTGATATAGGTGCTATGATATCCCCGTTTTACAGATATAGAAACTAAGGCTGAGGAAGACTTATTGGCTTACCCAGGGTCACCCAGCTAAATAATATCTCAGGGAGGATTTGAATTGAGGTCTTCCTGGCTCCAAATCCAGCATTCAATAAGCTGCATCATCTAACTGCCTTTTCCTTAGCCCTTGCTTACATGCATCTATTGTGCAATGATGGCGTTCATAACCATGATGCACAAACAGTTATTTTCTGACTCATCCAAGGAAGATCACACTTGCTCTACATGATTTTCTCTTCATAAACAATAACATTCCAATGTATTTGAAAATCAATAATCTGTATACATAGATCAGGTAGGTGGCACAGAGGATAGCATACTGAGCCTGGAGTCAGGAAGACTCATCTTCCTGAATTCAAATCTGACCTCAGACATTTCCTAGCTATGTGCTGGGCAAATCACTTAACCCCATTTGCCTCTGTTTCCTCATCTGTAAAAAGAGCTGGAGAAGGAAATGACAAAAGCACTCCAGTCTCTTTGCCAAGAAAACACCAAGAGTTGTACATGACTAAAACAACTGCACAACAATTTGTATATATAGAATATATAGTATGTCACAACTCTCTGTTAACCAGGAAATATAAACAACTTTCTCTAGTTCATACTAGATAACATTTAATTTTCAGAAGATTCTGAGCTTGATCACTGACATTGGGTATTGCCACGGGCAGATCACAGGCCAGAGAGTAGTCTTAAATATAGAAGTCAAAAGAGAAATAAAACAGAAGCTGTCCCAGGCTCTGATCTGAGCCACTGCATGAAGATGTCTTCAAATAAGTTGTCTGCTGTATCTGAACACAGCACAATTGCCCTACCATGCCGTAGGATAGAAGCTTTAAGTTCTCTGATTGTCACACTAAATACACTCTGATCCATCCACGTCTCCCTGCCTGTAACCCTTTCAATTCAGCAAGCATTTAATAAGTGCCTACTGTGTACCAGTCACTGAAGTAAATGAGGAAATTTCAATCAAGAGATAGAGAGATGAGGGATAGAGAGATTAGATAGATAGATAGATAGATAGATAGATAGATAGATAGATAGATAGATAGACAGATAGACAGACAGATAGATAGTTAGAGACAGGTAGAAAGAGAGATAGATTCATAGATAGACAGAAAGCAATTTACCTTAATAGGTAAAGTGAATTAATTGCCCAAGGTCTCACAACAAAGTCAGGCGAAGAACCCAGGCACAGTTCATTGACTCCTTTATCTATTTTCTTTCTATAATCAAGCTAAAGAAATATAAAATAAATTGATGGCTCAGTTTCATTCTGTTCGTTTCAATAACGACAATAGACATTTATGTATCACTTCAGAGTTTGGAAAATACTTCTACACCTCATTTCATTTAAGTCTCACAGCTGAGAGAAATGATTACTAAATAACTAATTGTTAATATTGGGGAAATCCAGGATTTTCCCCCTTTCTCATTTGGAGATTAGGTCAAGGCTTGGTTCTCTGAAGGGTGGGGTAGATGATGAGATGAAATCCTGGAGTTGTTGCCCTACACAACTGGAGAACCCTACAAAGAATTTAATCTGAGGTGAATTCAATTCAGACCCATTGTGTTCTACTCAGGCTTGGGTGACGAATAAAATCTTTGATTAGATTGCCCAAGGCTAGGGATGATTTGGAAGTAAATGACACGATCTCCCCTCCTCCCCCACCCGTCCCTCATTAGAATAGTGCCATCTCTCATTATAAAATTCATTCTCTCATTTGTTAACCAATCAGAATTGATTGCCACCTTCAGGAACACCCACTCTCCCAAGGGCATCTAAGCACTGAGGTTCCATGAGGGGTCTTTGACATTGAAGAGTGTCACCAACCCCTTTTATTAATTACTGCTAGCATGAATAATAAAACAACTCATTACCCAGAAACTATGTCTCAAAGTTTATATTTATCACACAACGTTCCTGTGAGGCAGATATCCTAGATGTTCCTATCCCCTATCCCCATTTCACAGAGGACAAAACTGAGTTTCAGTGAACTTAAATGACTTGCACATTATCACAAAGCTAGCAAGTATCAGAAATATTAGTGAAGCCTAGATTTCCTCTACTCCACCTGCTGTACTCCATCCATCCATCTTCTCTGGAAAATAACTGATTTGGCTTGTTGTCTCTACCATCTCCAATGTCCCTTCAGACATCTGTGACAAGAACGGCAAAGCAATACACTGCAAATTCTTAATTAGATCCCAGTATTGTAGAATTTGTGATCATTCAGATGGGGCTAAGCTGAAGTTTACCCTTGCTCTATCTTACCAAGTAAGTTAACAGTACAAAGAATATTTCAAGTAGAAATGTTTACCTAATTAAGAGAACAATGTTCCCAGTATTTCAGAAACATATATTTGCATGCAGAGAATGAAATTATGATGTCAGGAAAGGTTAATACTACTTAAACTGGGGCTTATTACATCATTCTTATCTATTACTTAAAGTAGAACCCTCTAATTAGCAATTCTTTCTCTTCAAATTATGTATTTTGAAACTGTGTTTCTTTTTAAAAAATATTCAAACTATATACTAAGTCAGATTGGTTTTCCTTCTGGTTGGTCCAAATTAGTGGAACTAATGTCTAGAAATAATACTGTACTTGGAGTTAGACAATCCAATTTAAGTACCAGATCTGTCACTTTCCAGCAGAATGATCTTGGGAAAGTCCTTTGACCTTGGTGAGCCACAATCGTCTACAAGATAAAATGGAAATAAGAACATTTGCACCCCGCACTCACACAAGACTTGGATTTTAAACATCCAAAAAGACAAATACCTATACGTAAAGTGTTTTGTAAACTTGAAACCACCGTCTCAATATAAATAATTCCTATTATTTGTATCCTGCAGGATACAGAGTGTTCCACACTTTGCTTCTCAGTGGATTAGGTTACTTGATCTCCCTATCAGTTTCCTTGTTCCTCAAAAGAAAGGATATTATCCATCTTCATTATCTCATGGAGATGGGAATTACAAGGGTCATCCAAGTCTACTCTGGGACCTGGGGTTCCTGGAAAAGACCACTCACTACACACACACGCACACACACACACACACACACACATGCATGCACATGCACACACACATACACACACACACACACACACACACACACATACCACACTAACCCCTAGCTAGGCACATTTTCTCACACATTTTCCCTCAGTTGTATAGTTGCTAAGAAAAAATAGCTGAATGAAAAGAGAGTATTCTGTAGACCTCCCCATTGTAGCCTCCACCCTGACTTAATGTCAAAGATAACAAAGATATAGGACCCCTCTCCCATACCTCACTTCTCTCTCCTTAAGTACGAATAAAAACGCATTAATATGAAGTGCAGTGGATAGAGCTCTGGGACTGGGAAGATTCATCTTCCTAAGTTTAAATCTAGCCTCAGACACTTTCTAGTTACGTAACCCTGGGCAAGACACTTAGCCTTGTTCACCTGCTCAGTTTCTAATCTGTAAAATGAGCTGGAGAAGGAAATGGTAAACCACTCCAGTATCTTTGCCACTAAAATGGCAAATGGGGTTGGCCAATAGTCAGACACAACTGAAAAAAGACTGAATAACAAATAGCAGCCATAAGCAGATTTTTTTCTCCCCAAATCAAGAGGTGGATGGGTTCTGTTAAATTCATCTCTGGTATATCCAACAACCAAGGTTTTATTTCTTGATTCAACTTCATGCCAATGGTTCGTTGCTAGACATCACAAAGTTCCCTCCAGATCATTCTACTCTGGGTTCTACTCCTGACTCAATGGACTTTCTCTACCATGATTCGGCAGACTCCTCACACTGGAATTTCGTTCTGCTCCTTGCCTTCTCCTACCAGAAATACCATGCATGCTGGTAACCCCTTTATCAGATTGCCTAGTACACTGCCCAGGCAATATTCACAGCACCGAGGGCAGCTATGAATATGTTAGTGTAGTTCTGAATCACAAAGTATAACAAACTCTCCATATAGAAGGCAGAAGAAAAACATTTATTCAGACACCAGAAAGCCAAATCCTAACACTGGAAAGCCAGATTCATCATAATAACCAAGAAATCAATATTTATTATCACTGCAGGGGACAAAGCTATTTCCAAGTCTTCCCCCCTCTTTTTGGGGCCCTCACACAAGCAAACTCTCATGAGCCTTGCTGTGCTTGCCTGACTGCATCCTCTTTTCTCCACCCCCACCACTCTCACCTGCTTCCTCCCAGTTCTTCTCTACCTTTCTTGTTCCATCCATTCAGCAAGCTCCTCCCACCACATGTAACTTAGGCTTGCAGATGATTTAAGCAGGTCACATGGGCCTATTAATGAATGGGAAAGAGCTTCCCATTTAAATTACCATTACACCTAGCTCCATCCAGAATCTCCATTTTAATGAAAGTGCCCAGTCTATCCATATCTTCATTCTTCTTTGGGTTCCAGTCCTGACTTTCTAGACTTTCTCTTCCATGTCCCCTAAATGGGTACCCTCCCTCCCCACTTTTTAGCTCCTTTTATATGTGGACTGACCTTGAGGATAGGGACTTTTCTGCTTACATTTTTATCCCCAGTGCTTAATATAGCTCCTGGCATATAGTTAGTGTTTAGTAAATGTTTGTTGACTTGACATGACCCTGGCATTCTTCATAGAGTCAAAATGAGTAACTTTTACCTCAGAGTTGCTCAGTGAATGACTAAGAACCAGATTTTCTAATTTATTCCACCATCCTGAGGCAAAGCTGCTCTTGACCACTCCTATGGCAACCAAAATGTTTATAGCTGCAATATTTATGGAAGCAAAAGACTGGAAATACACTAGGTGTCTGCCTATTAATTGGAAAATGATTGAAAAAACTAAGGTATCCAAATATAATGGAACAGTATTGTGCAATAAGCAATGATAACTCTAAAGAATTCACAGAAGCAAAGGAAAATTTGTATGAATGGATAGGCATAGAGACTGGGCCAGGGATATCACTGGTATAAGGAATTCCCAGCTGAGAAAACACCTTCTACCAATGCATGTCAGCACCTTCTCTGAAACTATATATCGTCTTCAAGAGTTACCTACAAAAACTATGAGAAGTGAAATAGCTTGACTAGGGTCACACAGCCAGTATGTATCAGAGACAAGGCTTGACCTTTGATCTATCCCCTAGGCTTGCACTCCTACTTTGGATGAGCTGATTCAGGTTGAAATGGGTAGAACCAAAACAGCAGCAACATACAGAATTGCTACAACAGTATAAATTAAAAGACCACCCCAAAGAAGCTGAACTCTGAAAAACTGAAATAAATAATGAAAGTCCTGAACTGCAAAGGATAAGCCATACCGCTAAAAGAAGTGGGGGTCTGTGAGGACAGAACGGTATATACAGTGTCAGATATGGTCATTGGATGGGATGTTTTCCTTCACAATTTTTATTGTTGTTGGTTTGGGTTTTTTTTTTTGTCATAAGAGAAGGCTTATGTGGCAAGAAGGGGAATCATATCTTGAAATAACTGTAAAGACAAAGGTGACAACAAAACATTTTAAAATTAAAAATTAATTCACCTTCCAGGTTTCTCTTCGTGTAGGCAGACAATTCAACCAGCTATTCTGTAGAACCAGAGTTTTTTTTCTTCTCTGCTGCCCTAAATTATTGGGGTTTTTTTAAACATCAGACTACTTAACAGTGACCCAGAAGAGATCACAGTCAATGAAGAGCCACCAACGCTGCCATTTCCAAAAGTCCAATGCTAGGAAAGCTATTATACAACCACAGGAAAAGACTATACTGTCGTTGTCCACAAGATGGCAGTGTTCTCTAAGAATTGTCTTCCCTAGTTAGCCTCCTCAAGAAAACTAAAACAGCTCCACTTTCTTCTGACAAGGCATACTCTGTTCCCTTTGGGGCTTCTTTAAAGGGATGGCACAGTAACCCTACAAATAAAAGTCCCTGAAATTTCCAAGCTTCCAAATCTCCACCCAAGTGGACAAGATCATCAGCATTCCCTCTTTTCTCTTCCATTCACATAGTGGCAATAGCTGCTCTGACTTTTTTGGGGGGAGGGGGGGAAGAAGGGGGAAGGCTGAGAATGGGGTCACATAGGTTTTTAAGGCAAATATTGTGGTTCTGCATCGGGTTATTTAAATACCCTACTACTAGGTCAAAGAATCTAGGAGCTGGAGGAGACATTTCCAGAGGACCAAGTTTGTTCTGACTAACAGGAGGCCAGGGTAAACAGTGGCACAAGTGCATGGCACGCTCCAGGAGAGAAAAAAGAACCCTGTGTATTTAGCTTCCGAGCTGAGCCCACTGCTGTCCACCTGTCACATGCCCAAGTTTCACCAGCTGCTGATGCCTTTTGTACAATTTGTAAATATGAAAGGGAAAAGGGAGAGGGAAGTAGGGAGGAGGGTGAGAGATGGAGACAGTGAGAAAGACAGAACCAGAGACATAAAGAAATGGGAGAGAAGGAAGGAGGGCAGGAAGGAAGGAAGGAAAAAATGAATGAGGGAAAGGAGAAAAAGAAAGAAAAGAGGGAGAGAAAAAGAAAAGAAGGAAGGAAAGAAAAAAGAAAGAAGGAAAGAAAGAAAGAGGAAAGGAAAGGAGGGAGGGAGGGAGAGAGGGAGGAAAGACAGAAGGAGGGGAGGAGGGAAGGAAGGAAAGAAGGAGGGAGGGAGGGAGGACAGAAAAAGGGAAGGAGGGAAAGAAGGAGGAAAAGAATGAGGGAGAGAAAGGAGAAAAAGAAAGGAAGGAAGGAAAGAAAGAGGAAAGAAAAGGAAGGAGGGAGGGAGGGAGGGAGGAAAGACAGAAGGAGGGGAGGAGGGAAGAAAGAAAGGGTTAAGTGATTTACCCAGGGTCACACAGCTAATAAGTGTCTGGGGCCAGATTTGAACTCAGGAAAAGGAATCTTCCTGACTCAGGGCTCTATCCACTGCACCACCTCACCGACCCAAACTCTAGTATAGGACTTGAGTCTGATGTTTTCACTCACAGAGGTTTACTGAAGCCTATGCATTTAAACTGACCGGATGATGCAATTACTGGCCAGTCTCATCTGAGATCATTCATCTAGAACACTGTGCCTGCTGAACATAGAGGAAACAGAGGTATCAGGAGTGGGAAACCTGTGGCCTTGAGGCCATATGGGGTCCTCTGGGTCCTCAAGTGTGGCCCTTTGAAGGAATCCAAACTTCATAGAACAAATGTTTAGATTCTGTCAAAGGGCTTCACTCGAGGGCCAAGAGGGCCAATTGCGGCCTTGAGGCTGCCAATTCTCTGCTCCTGGATAGAGTTCAGTGGGACTGAGATGTTCAGCATTATAGCTTTGTTAGTATGTAGTTGACAAATAGTGCCCTCCTATCTGCGTATTCTGAGCTGGCAGCCGACAAACATTTATTTTTTACTTCCATGTGCCAGGCACTATGCATACAGTATTTTTTTTCTTTGTATCACGGATACTTAGCTTAGCACATACTGTGCCCAAGGATAGGCATAGCATAGGACATTAATAAAAGTAGTTGTAATAGCAATAATACCTTAAATGTATAAATTATTTTTAAAATGCTTTATGTACATTATCTCACATGATCCTTGTAAAAAGTTTGTGAGGGAGGTACAATAATTATTATTTTTCCTATTTTTACAGATGAGGTGACTGAGGCTCAGAGAGTGTAAATGACCAAATGTGGCTATATGTTCCCAAGTAAAGAGGCAATTGTTGTTACTGTTTGTCCTTGGTTCTGGAAGAGGATCATGATATCAGGAGGGTGATGTCATGCCTTGCAAGTGAACTGGATTTAAGTGAGGCAGGGCTGTACAGAGTCACCAGCCTCACTTTCTCCTCCAAAGCCATCTGGGTCCAGCGGCCAGATATAGATCAGGACAATTGGGCATTAAACAGGTCTCTTGGGGGGGAGAGGGGGGTTTTACAGAAATACTGAGTTTGCTAAAAATCTGTGTTTCCGATATGATGTAATGGAAAAAGCACTAGATTTGGAATCATGACCTAGGTTCAGATCTTGGCTTTGCTGCTTTATAACTGTGTGCCCTTTGCCTCAGTTTCCTTACCTTGGAAACTTAGCTTCTTGAACTAGAGAGTCTCTAAAATGCTCTTCAGCTCTAAACTTATGATCCTATGGGCCTAGAAAGTCCATTGAAGCAGCAGTCAGTGTGTCTTAGGTCTTTCTGCTATACCTGAAGATTGGGAGGAAAAAGACTGAACAAAATGGAGCAGTGACCCAAGCTGGCTGTCTTGAAGTAGCCAATCCACAAGTCTCAGTTACAGATTGAAAAAAAAAAAAAGGCCTTGGATAAGGATAAGGGAGGACAGAAATGGGCAGTAAAAGCCATATTCAGAAGCATGAAAGGTTACCAACCAACATCCTGATCTTTTAGGAGGAATCCCTAAAATAGGAGCTGAGCAATATTGAGGAGAGGGGGAAGGAGATGAAGGAGAATGGGCCTTTGGAAGGGGGAAGGGCAGGGAGACTGTTAGCAAAACAGGGAGATCAATGGAGCGGAACTTTGGAGGCAGAAAGGGAGCAGGTGTGGTTGACTGCACTGGTAGAATGCCAGCCTTTCCACCCACACGGAAGCTGCCCACAGCTCTTGTGCTTAAGCAGAAAAGGCTATGCTTGTGTGTTCTGAAACAGCCCTTTAGGACCCTAAAGATGCAGTAGGAAAGGCTGTTGGGGTAAGGGACAGAGCCAGGTGGGTCTCAGGTCTTGAAGCAGAGTAGAAAGGACTATAAGTGGTCTTTGGGTCCCTGGATATTTCCCTTCTCATTCCAGTCTGTGTTCTATATTGATCTGCCCACCCTCCTGGGGATACAGCCAAGAGAACAAGTGGCATGTGTGTCCTCCCTCAGGAGGGCTTTGTGTGCCAATGGTCGTTCTAGAGTCAGGGTATGAACTGATACAGAATGGAGTAAGTAAAACCAAGAAACCAACATACACACTTGGGTCTGGGGGCCAACCAAAAATGAGTGAGTGAGTGAAAAAGGATGTATTAAGCCCTTATTATGGACAGTTCAATGCCGAGGAAGCAGATATGATCAAGCAATAAAATCTCTGAATTCTGGAAGCTCACATTCTAAGACAGGAAAAAAAAAAAAACAGATATATGGGACTAGTGGCCGGGGAAGGGTGTTTTGGATAAGGGAGTCAGAATGATGGTTGGAATATTAAAGCAGCTAATTGAGATGCCCTTGCCAAGAATGAGAGAATTGATATGGTTGCTATTCTGAAAAAGAGAGGTGGAGATGTGCGGCATGCCTGCTTAGAATGGTATGAAAAACTTGGAGAGGGCCAGGAAGTAGCATGGTGGTCTGAGACAAGGCATGGCACGATGAAATGCTCACCAGTCAGTGTCTGGGGTCACAGTGGTGGGACCTTCGGTTCCAGTGGGAGGTGGACGCTGGATGTAGATAGGGTATAGAGACCATCTAGAAACAGCCAGAAAGAGAGAAGCAAAATCACTGCCAAGAATAGTCTGCGATCACTCTGTGCATTTGGTTGAAGACAAATTACACACCTGTTAGATAACATCAAAGACAACTCATTCTACTTAATACACACTCTACAAGAGCTAGGGGTGGGAAGGATTTGTATGAAATCGGTCTATGCCTGTGGGTTCCCATTGGATGGAAATCTGGAAATGCAAGGGACTACTATGATGTCACCCTTTCATCCTAACAACCTTTAATTCCCAACATTTGATTTACTCCTTTCAGTTAGGAAAAAAAATACTGGGAATGTTGTCATGGAAGACTTGCTAGCTGATGGGGAAGAGGGAACTCTGAAGATTCTCTCCATTAACAAAGCTCTCTTGTATCTGTTTAGCTAACCTAGAGGAGTTCCAAGCGGAAAGGAAAGAAAATTAGAGTCAGAGAATGGGCATGAGTCCTCTCTTTGCCCTTCTCTAGCTGTGTGATTGACCTTGAATGTGTCATTTGACCTCTCTGAGACTCCATCCCCTCTTTTTTATTTTTTGAACTAGACCTATATTAGGTGGAGGGTACTCCCAATGAGGGCATCCTCTACCAATGGAGGTCAGCATTTATGCTATTAGCTGTCTGGGACAATGAGAGATTAGGTCTTTTGTCCAGGGTCACATAGTCGGGGCAGGATTTGAATGCAAGACCTCAAGTTCTCTTTCTGTTAACAATTCCAGTCATTTGTTAAACAGAGGCGATAAATAACTGCCCTATCTACCTTACAGAGGGGTTTTCGATGGCTAAATGAGATTAAATATGAAATACCATACAAATGTAAACAGCTATTAAACTTTTAATTGAATGGACAGAGGATGTAAGGGAGGTGAGCTATAGCATGCATTTAGTAAATATATAGTACATTACTGTACATGCAATATACTGTGCTAGGCACTCAGGGTGCTAAAAACTCAAATCAAGCCAATAAACCTATGTGCAAGGCATGGTTATAAGCCTTAGGAATTAAAAAAAAAAAAGACTAAAATAGTCCCTGCCCTCAAGGACCTTACACTCTAATGGAAATGACAACATGTAAAAGACTATGTATTTACAATATGCATATTTACAATCCCTTCTAATGGAGGATGGGAGGTAGATGGAGGAGGGCTAGGAGAATGGCACCCCCAGATTCTGGAAAATCCCAGTAAAATTTTTTGGCCCTCCCTTCGTACCAGAGAAGAAGTCTGAATTTTGTTTCTTCTTCTTTTATGGCGTATTTACAGTACTTTTATCATAAAATTTGGGTTAAGTATTTGGTCACAGGCTCTGTGTCGCCTGTGGACCTTTGTGTGTTGTCTGTGGCTTCTGCAAAACTCCCCCACATTCCCATTTAATTTTTCCTTCTGCCGATGGGCGATATAGCAAAACCAGGATGGGGTAAGTTGTGATGTGGAAGGGATATATGTATATACTGAGTAGATTGGAGGTAATTACAGAGGGAAGATGCTAGCACTGAGCAGGACCAGGGAGAGCTTCCTGTAGAATGTGAGATTTGAGCTGAGGCTTGAGAGAAGACAGGGATGCCAGGAAAAGAAGATGAGATATGTACACAAATAACCATTCATTCAACAAACATTTATTAAACCTATGCCATATGTGAGGTCTCAGGGCCAAGCCTCCAAGGACCAAAAAGAGGCATGTAGCATAACCCAAGGGGGGAAGGCAAGCAGACCTGGGTGTATTTATGATGGAAACCCTGAGCGCAGGGTGCAACCTGAGAGGAACAGGAGGGTACTAAAGTGAGGAGAACCTTCCTGGATAATAGGGAACAAGAGAATGGGCACCAAAAGTGAGGGTGAAAGGACAGAAGCAGGGCTGGAGGGCAGTAGGAGGATGAAAGCGGTAAAAACAATAAAGAGCAAAAAACAATCCTACAACAAAGAATTTCCAGAGAAGAAGGAAAGAAGGAGCACACGCACACACACATACACATGCATGCACACACATATACATGCATGTGTACACACACAGGCACACACATACACACACACACACATACACACACCCAAGACCACATTTTTGCAGCCAAATAGCAACCAGATCAAATTAATCCATAGCAGACTATAGTAGGTTGGGCAGAGAGTAGGCAGAGATTCCAAAGAAGGGAGCAGTGTGAGAAAAGAAAAACATCTGAAAACTTGACAAGGAAGTTTCTCTGCATCCCGGTTTTTTTGTTTTTGTTTTTGTTTTTGTTTTGACTTAGAAAAAGGCAAACCACAAGATTTACTAATAAGTCATGTGATCTTTAGAAATCAGGAAAGGCTTTCTGTGGAACACAGAAAAATGATGAAGATGTGGTCTCATGTGTCCTGTTTCCCACAACCCACATGGATCTAGAGTGGTGAGGGGATTCAACTGGAACAAAGGAGGTTTGCATTAGGCTGAAATTCAGAAAGATATGAGCTTCTGGAGTTTTATTCATCAGACTTAGAGATATTTATAGAATTTTCAAAACTAGAAAGGATTGTACAAATGCATTCAACATCCTAATTTTACAAAGAAGGAATTTGAGGTCTGTGGGCAGGATGGGGAGTAGAACTTGGGTCTCCTGATACCTTGCTCAGTGCTCCCGCCACTACATCATTCTGTCTGAGAAAAATTATGGAATATCCATCACTGGATCATCTCAAGAATCTGCAGTAGATTGATAATAGTACAAAATCTTCTTCACTAGACCAGGGGAGCATGCTTAACTTTGCTAGCTCTCAGTTTCCTTTGTGTAAAATGAGTTGGACTATAGAAATACTTTTATTAAGTACAGACTTATTAAATCAGCTACTGTAGCAGGTTCTGAGTATGCAAAGACAAAAATTAAACCATGCCTAGCATCAAGTTGCTTACATTCTACCAGGACAGACCATCATACATACATACATACATACATACATATATATATATATATGTACACATACATATATACCATATATATATATATATACCCATAGACCATATATGCATATATACACGTACACATACTATATATATATAGTGAATACAAGATAATTTGGGAGGAAAGGCATTGACAGTTGGAGGGAACAAGAAAAACCTTACGTAGAAGATAGTGCTTATGCTGGTTCTAGAAGAAAAATAGGGATTCTATAATGACATGTGATTTGCCTGGAACAAAAATTCAAGAAAACTTAAAATTTTTTCCATCTTTAAAAAATGTTTTAATATGTCCTCCTTTTGCTAACACCACTTGATTTATATGATTAGACATTGAGTTCCCAAGATATGACACATATTCATTCATTTTTTATGATGAAACTACTTTTATCCCATTACATATTAAACGTACCTTTGACAATCCATTTTCCCCAAGAGTAGCCTTGATTGTAGCCCACAGTTTTCATAAAGTTTAAATAAGAATTCTCAGGCAAACAAAGCATGTTTATTTCCATCTCTTAAGTAAACTTATTTTCTTTTCATGACATGTGGCTTAGTACCAAGTTATGGTACAGTATTTTCCATCTCCATGAGGGGATTTCTGTACATGTAGGATCATGTTTGCTTCTTAGTATATCAATGTATTTATTAGAGTTCATCACTTCCTTCAATGGAGATAAGATTTTCAGGCTTATTAGAAATAAAAAATTTCCCCCCCCTAATCTAGGAAGGAGAATGTTTTGTAATCTAGTGAAGATGCCCAGGTCTTACGGGCTCTCTGGGGCTTTTTTTTTTTTTGACAATATTTTGGATGAAATGCATGAAAAAGTGAATTTCAGCAGAAAAAAACTACCTTTCTCCTCTCCTCAGTTCTTTTTTCAGTGTGTTTCTTGCCTTACACATGACAAGTTCTACTTTCTTCATAGCAATAGTTGACACGTTATTTTTAATTAATCTTCTCACTGTTCTTCTAACTTCAAGAAGCTTATGATGCAATATAAAGAAATTCATAGTAACCTGTCCAGCTGTCAGGTCCTTTCCAGGTTTAATTAATATTAATTAACCTGTTTCACCAGAACAGTTTATCACTTCTTGGTATTCTTTGTAGTTTTTTATTGTACTTTTCTTTGTGCTTGCGTATAACTGATCCTATTTCATTGTAGGCTTACACGATACTTGAAATGTTATATTTCCCCCACACCAACAACTGTTACAGTATCTCTATTACTCATTGAAAGGTGCTGTTTAATAGCTATGACTTTTACATGTTTTCCTGGAGTAATACTCATTCTTAAAATCTACAGAATTAAAAACATGACAAGAGAAAGCAACAAAACATGTATATGATGTGAAATCCACTTCTCAGCTGTCAGAGAATTAACTAAAAAAGAATGGGGGAGAAGCTGGGGAAATCAGCTGAATCTGATTTAATATGGTCAATTTCAAATAACCTTAGGCTACTGTCAGTAGAAGTACACACATCTGACCATTGTTGTAAAAAAAAAAAAAAAAGTTACATCAAATTATTCTTTGTCCCAAACAATTCACTAAAAACTGTAAGGGATGGAAGTAAAGAAGGAATAAATTCAAGGCATGAACGACTGATGCAAAATCACAGAGAGGAAATGCAGCTCCTGGTATGATAATAGCAAGTAGGCTGTTTAGCTGAACTCTGGAGTGCATGCAGGAGATTGGTACAGCTAGGTGGCAAAGTGAATAGAGTGCTGGACTTGGAGTCAGGATAGACCCAAGTTCAAATTCAGACACTAGCTATGACAGTGGGCAAGTCATTTAACCTCTATTTGCCTCAATTTCCTCACCTGGGGAATGGGGATAATAATAGCTCCTATCTCCCTAAGTTCTTATGAAGATCAAATGAGAGAATATTTGTAAAGTGCTTAGTGTGTGGTATACACTAAGTTTTATGTAAAAAATAGTTGTTCTTATTCAGTCACTTTCAGTCATGTCTAACTCTTTATGACCCCAGTTGGGGTTTTCTTGGCAGAGATACTGGAGTAGTTTGCCATTTCCTTCTCCAGCTTATTTTACATATGAGAAAACAGAGATAAGTGACTTGCCCAGGGTCACACAGCTAGTAAATGTCTGACATCAGATTTGAACTCTGGAAGACCAGTCTTCCTGACTCCAGGTCCTGTGCTCTACCCACTGTGCCACCTCGCTGCCATCACCATCATCATCATCAATGTATAATAAAGCCAGCAACTAAGGTTGTGGCATGTAGTGATGGTCCTGAAAAGTCAAATGAAAGAACTTATTTTTTTATCCTGGGAATAGCAAGGAGTCACTGGAGTTTCTTAAGTGGGGCAAGACTGTGGTTAAATCAGTGCTTTAGGGAAATCATATTGTTATCTGTGGAGTAAAGTGAAAGAGCACTAAACCCAGAGTCAGGGGAGGTCTGGGCTCAAATCCTGCTTCGAACACAAGTTCTGTGTGATCAAGAGCAAGTCACTTACCTCCCGATGCCTTGGTTTCTTTATCAGCAAAAATAGGATAGCAATAACTTATTGTACCTACTCTACCCAGTCATTATGAGAATCCAATAAGTTACTGCATGACTTTAAAGTGCTGTGTTACAGTCAAGCATTAGGATTCAACTTCAGGTTCTGAGGTTTCATCTGGCATAGATAATGCCATCCACCACAGCTGATCCTCACTCCCTGTCACTCCCCGTAGGAGATAGTCTCCATAAGTTTTCATTGGGTTTGAGGCAATATTAATACTGATGATGGTGGTGGTGGTGGTGGTAATAGCTGGCCTTTTCACAAAGCTTTAAGATTTGCAATGTGCGTTATAATTTTTTCACTTGGCTATTACTACAATCCTGGGAGATTAGTGCTCTCTTATCCTCATTTTATAGAAGAAAGAAAGAATGAATGAATGAATGAATGAATGAATGAATGAATGAATGAATGAAACACTTATTAAATGCTTACTATGTGCAACTCACTGTGCTAAGCACTAGGGATACAAATAAAAAGGTCAAATAGTCCCTGCTCTCAAGGGGTTCACATTCTTATGGGGAGACAACACATATGAAAGATTTCAGCTGCAAGTCAGATGAAAAGGTCTCATAGTCCTCAGAGTTTAGCAGCAAAGAAGGTGTTAATATATCTTTTTTAATGCCATTTTCACTGGAAAGAAAAATCATATTGGTTTCTGATGTTGAACCTTTTGGCAATGCCAAGGATTTTGGTATCTCTTTCTCTGTACTTCTTTGTATGTCTGTCTCAATTTCTGTCTCTCTGTGTGTCTGTCTCTATCTCTTTCTCTCTCTTTGTGTATCTCTCTTCTCTCTAAATCCCTGTCTCTGTCTCTGTCTCTCTGTCTCTCTCTGTGTTTCTCTCTCTCATATCTGCAATTTATAGTCTAGCTTGCCTGAAGCACTGAGAAGCTACTGTAAGTCGGTTGGTCAATTATTATTTATTAAACACTTGTCATGTGCCAGGCACCATGCTAAGCACTGGGGATACAAAGAAGGGCAAAAACAGTTTATACTGTCAAGGTGCTGACCTTGTAATGGGGGAGATAATATGGAAATAAATATGTGTATATAAAAATATGCATAATAGATGGAGATTAATTTACCCACGGCCACACATTCAGTATCTGTCAGATGGGGAGCTTCTTGGAACCCAAGGCTTCTTGATGCTGAGGGTAGGGATCTATCCACCACACCTCTTGCTCTTATCAATGTGATAAAAGCGTTTTTTGATTGCCAACGATACTTTGTCAGGACTTAACGCCGATATTTTGTGGTTATATGGTACAGGGGTATATGGTCAACCTAAGTCTGAAAACAATAGTCACGATCAACACTACGAAAAATAAGGACCATTAGCACATAAAGAGTTGGATGGCCAAGAATGACAGAATGTTCAGCACACTGATGGATCTATGCCATAGAGGTACCATCTGCTATTATATTGGGTAGGCTGCCCAGTTTGGTATTACTGAATGGAAGGATTTGCTATGAAAAGTTGGTCATCCTGGCTTCTCCTCTGAATACTCTCGGGTTTCTTTTGACCATCTGCACAACTTATCAGGCATAGAGGCAAGCCTATTACTTTAATTTATGCTACAGAAGAAGGGGCCATGCAGCTCTTCACAAAATTCTGTGCTCTGGATAATACTGACTTCTGAAATTTGGAATCTATTCTAAGAAAAAACAAACTGAGGTTGAAAATGGAATCATACAATCAATGCTGTATGTCCCAGAGCTTCTGTTCCATCCATATTTTTGAATCATCAAAGCCAAATAAGACAGGTACATGTAGAAAAACAACACTGCTAAAGGACTTTCATAGCAAATAGAAGGATATCGGAACAATTACCTCTGACTGTTGGCCAACCAATATATTTGTTAATTTAAAACACCAACCAACAAAAAAGGCACCTTCTAACCATGTTAAAGTACCACATGTACACCTTCTTTTCCCGGAAAGGTTATTGTAAAACATAATAATAATAATAAATCCACAAACATTTATTAAAGACCTCAACAGCACCAGGAATCTGTGGTAGGCACTAGATATGAAGACAGAGGTGAAACAGACTCTGCCCTCTAGGAACTTACCTTATATTAGAGAAGACAATCTGCATGTAAGAGTATATAAAAATAGGAAATAATTTCAGGGAGAAAGCACAAGTACCTCGGGAAAATCGGGAAAGATTCCAAGGTAGGAGAGAACCCAGAGAAGTCAAATGACTTGTCTGAGGTTCTTGTAGGAGAGTGAACTGGAATTAAAATTTAGGGATTCCAACTTTTGTAGGTAGGTGGAGGAAGCTGGGCTACATGAGCTCTAAAGTGGCCACTTACTCTTAAGATTTCAGGACCTCATAATTAAATTCAGTAAAATTAACCCAAATCCACTCACAACTTTTTAGGGACTGAATTAACAAGTGAAGAAAAATGACTAAGTGCCTCAAACAAACTCACCCAAATATCCTAAAACAAAACAGCATAATTTTGCCATCTTATCTCCTTAGCATCTTAAGACCAAGTAAGTACTACAACAAGAAAACCATTGAAATTTTAAAGCAAGGAGAGACTTAGGAGATCACCTAGCACAGCTACATCATTTTCCAGATGAGGAAACTGAGATCCAAAAATACTGGGCAGTGTGATGTAGAACTCTGGACTTGGAGTCAGAAATTATTAGCCATAGGACAAGAAGGCACAAGACCGGAAGGAACTATATATTAAGTCATGTTTGCACTAAAGAGTCAAAATTCCTTACATAAAATAGGAATTTAATAAATATTTGTTGAGTTGAATTGAATTAATTTTTCTGAAATCCCATTTCCTCATCTTTAAAATGGAAATAATAATACTCATTTTACCTTCTTGTAAGGTTTTTGCAGGGAAAGAGCTTTGTAACCTGAAAACCAATATTTCAATTATTATTTTCATTTATTAGTATTACTTTCTCATATTTCTCATCTTTATCAATGACATTCAGATAAAAATGATTCTGGGACAGGTTGTCACTTTTGTTATCATCTTGTAATCAGATTACACAAATGGATAGTGTAACTATTGTAAGCAGTCAAAATAACATTTACTAGAGTCAGAGGGTCTTGGTTCAACACATTCTCTGACACTTCTTGTGTGACCTTTAAGAAATCACATAAAATGTCAGTGTCAATTTCCTCATTTGTAGAGTGAAACAGTTGGACTCAATGACCTGCAACATCCCTTTCAGCTCTGATTCTATGATCCAATGACCTCTAATGGGTGACATTGTTATTATCTGTCATCTCATCTTATTTGATGGAGTTCATCTAAAAAGTCTTAGGAGGAGTTCCTATCCAGCTATTATTCTCATATATTTAATGTTCAGTGAACTATTGTACAAGCTGATGAAAGAATTTCTTTTCATCATTGAATAAAAATATTATAATATAAACTCATTTTCTGCAGGCTCACTGAAAGTGTCATTGTTTAAACCCCAGGAGAAAACAGAATGATGGAGACATTATATACCTCATCACAATTCTCACATGTTTTAGATTTCTTCTGCTAGTTCTCTATATTTTGAAAGCATTTTATTCCATATAGCTTAGAGATTTATGAGAAATTTGCATGGTGAACTCTATTAAATATATTATGTTTTAGGTTCTATGGATCAATATTCTATCAGGGCTATTATGGGCAATGATTCTATAATAATGCTCCTGTTGCATTAATGGTCATTGGATGAGTTCTCAAGTATACTTTGAGATCTGTATTTGTTGTTTAGGGATTTGTCATTTATCAGGACATGAAAGATAGTGAACTTCTGTTACATATTCTAGCTACCAGGTCATGTCTTGCTCAGTATTCATATTCTCATTGCAAAGTTTTTGAAGCCTGAAGTGGTGTGTTACCCAATTTCTACCACATAATCTGTATTAGTCACAAAATATGGATTCTCTAAGAATATAACTTCTATAATTTCTGGTGGCAGTGATCTGATCTTTCACAAACCCTTACTTTCCATAAACAAATCTTTACGACATCTATTTTTTTCAACCTTTCTTTGTCAACATATCGCTGACCAAATTCATGCAGATATTACCATAGTTAGTCCTGTTTAGGAGACATGATAATTAACCTAAGGGTAGGCAAACCTATGTAAGATTCAAACTGTTTCCATGAAAAAAATAGTTCTATATCTGCAGCACATGAACAAGCAGTGAATGGAGAACTTAGTCACAGCTTCACAAAAATCATTTTAAAAAAGGTACTGTGCTTTGGGGCCACTTGTTAAATAATAATAAAATGGATAAAAATTACTTTATAGACCAGACTTTTTTGGCATACCAATGTTGTTTCCTTGGAAACATTTAAAGATGTGTGTATGTGTGCATGCGTGTGTATGTGTGTGTGTGTATGTGATGAAGGCTGTAAAAGCTTTCAATAAGGTCCTAAACATGTGATGGATCACTGACGTGTTATCCCAATGTAGTGTCCTTATATATGCTTATCATTTCCCAAGAACACAAAACACAGTAAATGTTTATGAATAATATCCTTTTCAGAGCTGAAACAAAACTTAGATTTAAGTGAAACAAAAAAAAATGGGGGAGGGCATTTTCTGGTGAGAAATAAAGCTCATGATTCAAACTTGAGTATATCCTGACACCTGATTTTGTTTTTGCTTCATTTCCAAGCTATCTACATACTTCACTGATGGGAACTGAGATCTACTCTTGGTCATATCATTAAATAAATACTCTCAGCATTTCCACTGGCTGTCTCCCATACATCTCCTTCATTTCTACCTCTGGGCTTCCTCAATTTTCTTCAAGTTGCAGCTAAAAGCCCACCTTCTACGGAAAACATTTCCTTGATAGTCTTTAATTCTAGCACCTTGCTTGTGTTCTTATTTCAAATTTATCCTGTATTGTTGTTGTCCTTCGTTCTCAAAGAGGACCAAAATGACATCACCATGATGAAGTGAAGTTTCAGTGCATATGACTGTGGCTGATCAGACCAATACGAGCTCGGAATGCTCTACCACAGTTTGGGCACAGATAATCCATGTGAACATGTGGGGTGGTTACTCTGAATTTGCACATCCTATGTTTCCTTTGTGCGGTTTCAATTCTGCTTTGCTCATAGATCACAGCACCTTTTCTGATGTAGGCATTCTATGCTGAGTGGTACTGTGCCAGTGTCTCCCATGTCACACAGTCAAATCCAAAGTTCTTGAGAGAGACCTTGAGAGTGTCCTTGTATCCCTTCTTCTGACTACTATGTGATCACCTGCCCCATGTGAGCTGTCCATAAAATAGTCTTTTTGGCAAGCGTACATTTTGCATTCAAACAATGTGGCCAGCTCATCGGAGTTGTGCTCTCTGAAGCATAGTTTGAATACTTGGCAGTTCAGCTCAAGCAAGGACTTCAGTGTCTGGTACCTTATCCTGCCAGGTGATCCTCAGAATCTTCCTAAGACAGTTCAAATGGAAACAATTCAGTTTCCTGGCATATCGCTCTAGACTGTCCATGCTTCTCAGGCATATTGTAACAATGAGGTCAGCACAACACCTCTGTAGACCTTCAGTTTGGTAGCAGTCTAATACCTCTTCTTCTCCCAAACCTTTCTTTGGAGCCTCTCAAACACTGAGCTAGCTCTGGCAATGCATGCATCAACCTCAGTGTCAATGTATGCATGCCTGGAAAGTACACTACCAAGGTAAGTGAACTTATCCACAGCATTCAGAACTTCTCCATTTGTTGTAACTGATGGTTTCACGTATGTTTGGTGTGGTAGTGGCTGATGGAGCACCTATATTTTCTTGGTGTTAATTATTAGGCTAAAAGTAACACAGGCAGCAGAGAATTGATCCATACTTCGTTTCATCTCAGCTTCAGAGGGTGCATTGAGTGCACAATCATGTACAAACAGAAAATCTTGCACCAACACTCCCTCCATTTTGGTCTTGGCTTGTAGCCTTTTCAAATTGAAGAACTTACTATCAGTGCAGTAGTTGACCTTGATGCCGTGTTCTCAGTGAAAGCATTTGACAACATGGCTGAAAACATCATGTTAAAAAGCATGAAAGCAAGCACATAACCCTGTTTCACTCCATTGGTGACTGGGAAGGTAAGAGAGCATTGTCCACTATCCAGAACCTGGGCAAACATGCCATCATGAAATTGATGTACCATGCTTGTACCATGATGTACCCAATTTTGACATAATTTTCCATAAGTCCTCATGACTAACAAAGGCCTTGGTCAGATCTACAGACATTGTGTACAGACCTCTCTTCTGCTCCTGGCAATTCTCCTGGAGTTGACAAGCAGCAAACACTATATTGACTGTTCCTTGGCCCTTTCTGAAGCCACACTGGCTCTCAGGGATTTGGTCATCTTCCAGGTGAAGGATCAGCCTATTAAAGAGGACTCTAGCAAGAATCTTGCCAGCAATGACTAAGAGAGAGATTCCCCTGTGATTGTAGTAGGACAATCTATTTCCTTTACTTTTATAGAGATGGACAGTGGAGGTGCCCTGAACTCCTGGGGGATAACTTCCTTTTGCCATATAACCTGGAAAATTTCAGTCAGCTTTTGTATGAGCAATGGTCCTTCTACCTTGTAAATCTCAGCTGGAATAGAACCAGCACCAGGTTCTTTGCCTCATGAAAAGAGCCTAATGGTCCTCAAAGCCTCTTCTTCAGTTGGAAGTTCAGCTAATGGTCAGTGGCCTCAGCATTGATTGATGATGGTCTGCTGAGAACACTATGGAAGTGTGCAGTCCATCTCTCTAGGATCATGTCCTTATCTTTAATAAATGTGACTCCATCAGCACTGAGTAGTTGTGATGCACCATAGGTTTTTGGTCTATAAATAGTTTTCAGGGAATCATAAAAGCTCTTTGGATTGTTACTATCAACATAAAACTGAATTTCATCTGTCTTCTTACTGAGCCAGGAATCCTGCATCTCTCTAAGCTTTGCTTGTACTTTATTTTTGATGGAATTAAATGCTGCCTTCTTAGAGATGGATGAACTATCCTGTTGGTAAATCCTGTGGAGTTCTCATTTTTCATTTAGCAGCTTCTGGATTTCCCCATCATTTTCATCAAACCAATCTTGGTGTTTGTGAGTGTTCTGGTTGTGTGTTTGTCCTTCGTTCTCGAAGAGGACCATGACATCAAGATGATGATTTGTAGTTGACTTTGATTTGAGTGAGGGGGGCTGTGCAAGGTCCATAGCCTCACTTTCTTCTCCTAAGAGTTCTGACCCAGATGAGCAAATGCAGTGTTGTACACCAAATCTCTGAAAGTTGCCCACTCCTTTTCTGTTCTACTGTTGCCAACTATGTGTTGGCTCAACTTTCCCTCCAAGTTAGCAACAAGCTATTCATGCTCAGAGAAGAGCTCTAATTTGTTGACATTAATTCTTCTGATGGTCATTTTGCCTTGAGGGGGGGAGTGCCGCGGCACTTTTGATGAATGTAAATATTTAGCTTGGAAAGGATAAGTCTATGATCAGTCCAGCACTCTGCACCACTCATTGCCTTCGTCACTCACACCTTGTCTGTCTCTTCTCCTTACAATCACATGACCTATTAGATGCCAATGTTTGCTGCAAGGATGCATCCATGAAGTTTTATCGCATTTAGGTAAATGGAAAACAGTGTTGGTGACGAGAAGGTCACGCAATGCACAAGTCTTCAGCAGTAAATGACCATTGCTGTTGCTGTTTCTAACTCCATTCCTCCAGGTCTGGTAGTATGAGCCTATTCTAGCATTAAAGTCACCCCGAATTATAAGCTTGTCCTCTTTTGGCACATTGATGATAAGGGTCTCTAGGTCTT
Organism: Notamacropus eugenii; assembly: GCF_028372415.1. Taxonomy (NCBI): domain Eukaryota; kingdom Metazoa; phylum Chordata; class Mammalia; order Diprotodontia; family Macropodidae; genus Notamacropus; species Notamacropus eugenii. Next base: position 23,145,158 of record NC_092878.1, read on the forward strand.
CATAAAATTTTTCTTTGACCTCATCAAGGTTCATCATGGTGGGAGCATGGGCACTGATGATGGTGGCATGGTGTTTTCCTGCAAGTGGCAATCATATTATCATGAACCTGTCATTCACTCCTTTTGGCAGGCATACCAGCATGTTGATTAGATTAGTTTTGATTGCAAAACCTACACCAGCTTCACGGCACTCCCCTTCACTGAGGCCACTCCAGAAAAATATGTATCCAGATCCAACTTCAGTAAGCTGGCCTTAATGTGCCAGCCTTGCTTCACTCAGGGCTGCTATGTGGAGGCAACACCTGTTGGGTTCTCTTACAACAAGAGCAGTTTGTCTTTCAGGTCTACTGGATTTTGTGTCATCTATAAGTGCACACATCCATGTGCCGATGGTGAGTGGAATCATCTTTGCAGATGTTTTTGTACATTTTGTACATTTTTTTGTGTTTCCACCATAGCGTGGGATTCACTGCCTGTCATAGTAATCAGGCCAGGGTTGGGTAAGTGGAAAATTTTTAGGGCACCTTTTCTAGCCCCCTTCCTCACACCAGGAGGTGAGCAGTGTGATCCTTAAAAGGCTGCTCAGACACCCAGGGTGCTGCTGAGTCACACTGCCACTTTCAGTGAGAAATGATCCTATGGCCTGGGCCCCCTGTGTGCCAGGTTATGACTACAGCTCCCGGTATACCCATACCTGCTGCTTCTTCACCTGCCTATTGCCACAGGACTTTGAGGTATAATAGTAAAATGGTATGGGTGCTGTCTTTTGATTCATGTGTAAATTGGATTTAAGTGAGGCAAAGTTGCAAGAAGTTATCAGCCTCACTCTCTCCTCCAGAGTCATCGTAGTCCAGTGGCAGGAAAGAGTCAAGACAGCTGGTGATGGCTCAGGATGCAGTGGATGACCTTGGAGTCTTTAGTGTCTAACCAAGCTCTAAGCGTTCCACGTCACCTGCTTCAGCTGCCTTTATGGCTGTTGGAACAAATTGTTCTCATCTGCCCATTCCAACAGGGGAAGTTTTCACATGCTTGGGGTAGACCACCCCACCCTGTAATTCATCAATGGTGTTGAGAACCCCTGGTTACCCTCAACCTGGTTTGGCTCGTCTGCCCAAAAGGTTTACTGAGGTGCTGCTGCTGCGTATGTTGCAACTTCTTTGGAACCACAGGTAAGAGTTGGGTGAAACAGGTAGACATCAAAGGTGGAAAAAGCCCTGAAAAGGGCTCGGTAGCCATCACACCAAA